>NC_037670.1:86691416-86980216 GCF_003255815.1 Theropithecus gelada
AAAAAAAAAAAAAAAAAAAAAAAAGACAAGAATGGCACAATGGACTTCAAGGACTTGAGGGGAGGGGGGAAGGGCAAGAGGGGGGTAAGGGATAAAAGACTACAAATTGGGTTCAGTGTATACGGCTTGGGTGACGGGTGCACCCAAATCTCATAAATCACCACTAAAGAACTTACTCGTGTAACCAAATACCACCTGTTCAGAAATAAAAAAATTAAACATAATTTAAAAATTAAAAAATCAGATATTCATTTTAAAAATAGCCCCTTCATATGTCTAAGCTGCTATATAAACATGAATTACTCCTTTCTACTGCTTTTTGATTCTGAAGATTTGCAATTAATGATTAACTGCCAATAACTCAATCTGGATTTCAAGAGAAAGTGAAACCAGCTAGCCCTGGTAGCCAGTAACTATTATCTCTGCTTTCTTTTTCTGTTTTTCTTCTCAACTCAGTGACAAGGAACTGAGATAGAGTATGTTTTACTAGTTCTATTGTGTATACTTGAGGTTTATAGTTCATGCTCTTTATTTAAAGAATAGGCAAGTTAACCCATCATTAGGTTACTTTTTATTTGTGAACAGGTGACTTTTACTCTTGTGGGGCTGGGACAATTAAAAAAAAAAAAAAGTACATTTTCACACCTGCCACACAGGAAGCTATCGTAAACTTGTGAGCTGGGGCCCTTAGTCACAACTAAACACCTACTGACTTGTACAGAATTGGCACCTGCTGGAAAGGCCCGCCCCACCACATCCCTCTGTGCTGGTAACTGAACCATCCGTGCTCTGCAAGGATCCAGAACATTCTCAGTTTGGGCCCTTTAACCAAAACTGGGTTCTCCTGTCTCTAAAAATCCCATGTCTTCTAGGTTTTCTCTTATGGCACTTATCCTGTTCTATCTAAAATCACAAATTATATGGGTCTTTTCTTTCCTCCTGGCTGTAAACATACCTGCCCTCCAGCCATTCACCTTTGCCACCCGCGTAAGGAGCAGAGCAGAAGAGTCTTGCGCAAAGGTTTTCTGAAATCAGTAATGTAATGGAAAGAGGAAGAAAAGCTAGGCTTTTCTCTTCTCCTTGCAGTGTCTCTGAAACCCCTGTCAACTGGCAAGTGTGCTGCTTATGCTGTACTGGGATCTGAGTCATGTGGTAGAGGGTTTGCCCCTGAAAATACCCTTTGTGAACAGCCTCAGCTGCCTTAGCTAGGCCTTTCATTTATTCATCTGGAGGAGGAGGGATGGAGACCTGCTTTGACCTCTAGGGTTGGGAGAACCTTCAAAGACAAAGAACAGCGTGGTGCCTATGAGAAGGATGACATCAGAGGGAAAGTGGTAAGGCCAAAGCACTCTGAGGCCTGTCTCTAGGCTAGAGGCAAGCTGGAGTCATCAGGGCTAGAGAGAAACATGGAGCCAGATAAAGAGAGACTGTGTCCTGTTTGGCCTGGGTGGTTTTTAATAGCAGTTTGTAATAATTACAGCTTGTGTTGATTGAGCACTGGCTGTAGGCCAGGCCCTATGTACATTATCTCATTTAAGCTGCTCGGCATCCCTGTAAGGTAGGTATTGTTATTACAGAGGACTATTACAGAGGAAACTGAGGCACAGAGAGGTTAAGTAGCTTGCCTTAAGTCACACAGCCAGTAAATGACAGAACCAGGATTTGGCAGCAGGCGTTTTTATTTCACAGCCAGTTCTTGGCCACAGTACTGGTTCTTGTTTGCCCCTCCAGGTCCATGTGTGTCCCTGAGCAACTCTAGGGCTCCTGTGCTGGCTGGCTTCCAGCTGGGTTCACCAGGGGAAGGCTAGAGCAGAACACAGGTGTAGCCAAGGGGGAGGGAGGTCAGAGCATTTCCTTCATGATCCACGATGACAGCCCCTCATCCTGGGCTCCAGCAACTCCTTCCATCACTTCTCACCGGGAGCCTCTGGGCACTCCAACATCCCTGTCTGTCCCTGACCACATGGCTGTAAGAAGTCATTCATTTAAGTGTCTTCCTTTGAGCCATCCAGGGTGAATTCTGCTCCCCCGCCCCCCGTCCCACCCGCTCGCTTCACACTGCATCACACAGATTACAACAGCAGTGCTGGCAGGAGCTGACTGCATACAAATCCAGTGAAGCACCTGTCTGCTTGAATATTACTTTATCAGGCAAAAGCAGCTGGATGCAATGCAAGGTATGGATCTCATCGGATTGTGATTCAAACCAACTATGAAAAATTATTCATGAGATAACAGGAAACTTGAACAGTGACTAGATATGTGATGATTATTAAAGAATCCTGGCCAGGTGTGGTTGCTCACTCCTGCAATCCCAGCACTTTGGGAGGCCGAGGCAGGCAGATCACCTGAGGTCAGGAGTTCAAGACCAGCCTGGTCAATATGGTGAAACCCCGTCTCTACTAAAAATACAAAAATTAGCCGGGCTTGGTAGCGCACGCTTGTAATCCTAGCTACTTGGGAAGCTGAGGCAGGAGAATTGCTTGAACCCGGGAGGCAGAGGTTGCAGTGAGCTGAGATTGTGCCACTGCACTCCAGCCTGGGCAACAAGAGCAAAACTCCGTTTCAAAAAAAAAAAAAAAAATCCTTGTAAATTTATTTTAGGTGTGCTAATGGCATTGTGGTTATGTTTAGAAGAGTTCTTATGATTTGGGGATATATATTGAAATATTTACAGAAAGTTTTGAGTTAATGGAGGTAGTGGAAGAGTAAGAAAGGAACAATGCTTGTCTTTTCTCTTTTTCTTGCTAAGAAATGTCTGGGATTTGTTTCAAAAGAATAGAGGGGCAGACAGAGAGGGCGAGAGTTAAAGATGAAACATGACTGGCCATGAATTGGTAACTGTTGAAGCTATGTGATGGGAAGGGGGGCATTATCCATCTCCATTTTCTCCACTAGTAATAAATGCTTGATATTTTCCATAATAAAATGTGATATGGACCTGTAATCCCAGCACTTTGGGAGGCCAAGGCAGGTGGATCACTTGAGCCCAGGAGTTTGAGACCACCCGGGGCAACATGGTGAAACCCATCACTACGAAGAATACAAGAAATTAGCCAGGTGTGGTGGTGCGCACCTGAAGTCCCAGCTACTCAGGAGGCTGAGGTGGGAGGATCACCTGAGCCTGGGAGGTCAAGGCTGCAGTGAGTCCTGATTATGCCACTGCACTCCAGCCTGGGCAACAGAGTTAGACCTTGTCTCAAAAGAAAAAAAAAAAAAGGTCAAATAGTCTAAACTTACTTCTAAAGTCCCCTGGAGAAGGCAGGGAAACAGCTGAAAAACTTGGCAGACATACTCTAGGTAGCTGAAGCTAAGACACAGAGGCCCATGTTCCATGGGGGCGGCAGTAAAGAGCATCACTTATGATTCATTTATTTAGGGTTAAATTATCCCAGCAGGCAGAATAGACCAACTGGTCCTCAAAATACATATTTTTGTATTTTTCCTTATTATGGAAAATTTCAAACATGTAAACAGAATACAGAATCATACAGTGCACTTTCCATGTTACTATTACCCAGTTTCAACAATGATCAGCACTCTTTTATCATCAATACCTTCAGCCCTCCCCACTGAATTCTTCTTTAATAGTTTTTAGGTAGGATTTATACACGCAGAAATGCAGCACTTTGACAAATGGAGGCACCCATGTAACTGACACCCCAACCAAGATACAGAACATTTCAGAAAGTTCTCCCCTCCTGATATTTTTAGCTCAGCTTTGCCTGTTCTAGAACTGAAGAACGAATTTTTTTTTTTTTTTTTTTTTTTGAGATGCAGTCCAGCTGTATCGCCCAGGCTGGAGTGCAGTAGCGTGATCTCGGCTCACTGCAACCTCCACCTCCTGGGTTCAAGCGATTCTCATGCCTCAGCCTCCCAAGTAGCTGGGATTACACGTGTGTGCCACCATGCCCAGCTAATTTTTGTATTTTTAGTAGAGACAGGGTTTCGCCATGTTGACCAGGCTGGTCTCAAACTCCTGACCTCAAGTGATCTTCCTGTCTTGGCCTCCCAAAGTGCTGGGATTACAGGCATGAGCGACTGCGCCTGGCGTTAAGCATGAATTTTAAACTCACTTATGTACAAGCTAGTTCTGCATTCATTGTTTTTGCATGCTAGATCCCCATTCCCCAACCTACCTCCACCCCCACCCAGAGAGATGTTCTTTAGAATATATCAGGAAATAATAAAAGGAGCTAGGGAAATTGGGCTTGACTTTTAAGTGCCTGGTAAGTCACTTTGGCCCAGTGTTTTAACTGCTCTGGACCTTAAATTCCTAGAAGGGCTTTCAGCCAGACACTCCTTCCATTCAGGTATTGCTGGACACTGAGGAGCCCTGGGGGAGGAGCACCAAGGCAGAGGACTTTAAGCTTGGGATGGCAAAAGAACCACCTGGGGGTCTGGAAAACTCCAGAGGTATTCATTCAGCCTGGTGGTAGATGGGTGGGCCTGGCAATCTGCATTTTAACTAGTGCCCCAGGAGGCTCTCAATTTAGTCACTGAATTGCCCTTAGACCCTTGGAGAAACTCTAAAGAAAGGCAAGACCAAAAAAAAGAGAGAGAAAAGCTAGGAAATTAAGTTCTTCCTGTGGTTGAGCTTTAGCAGAACTTCAGTTGGCATTTAGAGTTCTGCCTCCTCAACAAGTCCAAGGCCTCCTTCACATAACAGCTCTTCAAATATTTGAAGTTGGTGATCATGATCCTTCCTCAGTCTGATCTTCTCAGCATGGAACTGCCTCAATTCATTCAACCATTTCCAGTATGACCCCCCCCTTGGGGAGGGAAGGGTTCCTTTCATGCTGAAGTGGATTCCAGTCTTTGGTAATTTCCTCTAGAAGACGAGGGGTGTCCTGGAGGTTTGACCTGGAGCTCAGAAGCAATAAAAGCGAATCATCTGTTGACCATCTATTACTATGCCAGGAACTGTACCAGCCTTTAAACATACAGTGTCATTTAATCCTCATAAGAACTCTTCAAGAAAGATGTTAATTTTCTCCATCTTTTCCACCAATTTGGAAACCATGATTTCCCAGGAAGAGGTGGAGCTGGATGGCATCATGGTCAGTTTTAAATGTCAAGGAGCTAGGCTATTGTTCCTAGTCATTCTATTAAGTGCTAAGCTATGTGTTGCTCTGAAGGTATTCTGTACATGTGGTTAGCATCTACAATCAACCAGCTGCCTTTAAGGAAAGGAGATTATCTTCAATAATCTGGGTGGGTCTCCAATTAATTGAAGAGCTTTAAGAGCAAAACTGGGGTTTCCTTGAGAAAGAAGAAATTCTCCCCGAAGCCTGCAGCATCACAGCTCCTGCAGAGCTTCCAGAGTTTCTGGGTGCCCTAGAGAGTTTGAATTTGCCAGCCTTCCCAATTATATCATCCAATTCCTTGAAATAAATCTGTGTGTATGTGTGTATTTATTTATTCACATTCTACTTGTTCTGTTTTTCTGGAGAACTCTGACAGATAAAGACAGGAACCCAGTTCTCCCCAATTTCAAAATATCACGTCTTGCCTCTGTGACTTGCCCACATTCTGCCAACCACCACCTGCAATTCCACCAAAAACAACTCAGGGATGTACCTCAGCCTAGGCAGGCTTCAGCTGCCCAGAACTGTATTTGAATATCAACATAGATCCAGCCGGGTGCGGTGGCTCACACCTGTAATCCCAGGACTTTAGGAGAAGAGGCAGGAGGATAGCTTGAGCCCAGGAGTTTGAGACCAGTCTAAGTAGCATGGCGAGACCTTGTCTCTGCAAACAAATTTTTTTAAAAATTAGCCAGGTGCAGTAGTGCATGCTTGTGGTCGCAGCCACTTAGGAGGCTAAGGCAGGAGGATGGCTGTGCCCAGGAAGTTGAGGCTGCAGTAAGATATGACTGCACCACTGCACTCCAGCCTGGGTGAGCAAGACTCTATCTCTCAGAAAAAAAAAAAAAAGAAAAAGAAAAGGAAAAAAAAAAAGTGACAAGATTTTGAGAATAAACTCTTTGGATCACAAGGCTGCCATGAATGGGAGAGACTTTTGTTTTTACCTTTGAAGGTTTATAGTGAGCAGGAGGTGTGGTTTACTCAGTGCTTAAGAACGGTGACCTGTTCTATTCCTAGGAAGGTCACTAACGTGCTATATAACTCTAGGCAATCCCAAGTTTCACCACTTGATTAATTATAATGCCAGCCTGAAAGTCTGCTTTCCACTGCCCCATCCACTCAGACAGTTGGCATTAAATAGTCAGATGGCCCATCAGGATTTCAGATCTGACCTACTTTCTAGTTGAGACTCGGGCCTTGAAGAACCCAAGACACCTTCACACCCGTGGTGTCTTTGAAGTTCTGCAAAGCCAATGTCATGAATGATAAGTGCTGAACAGACAGACACTGGCTGAACTGACCTCTGCTCCTAACCCTGTCCCTGGCTGCTGTTTCAGGTGAAAGCCAAGACCCAGTCTCCACATTCCAGCCACTGCAGTTCAAAGGAGAGGACGCCAAGTCCTATAGAAGAAACGTTACAGAGTGCAATAGGGCTCAAAGGGAAGAACAGGAAATGTTTTATGGATGAGGTGATGGTTGAGCTCAGTTTGAGAATTTAACCATAAAAGAGAGGAATGAAAGGAAGGCATTCTGGGCAAAGGTAAGAGAGTAAAGGGCAGGAGATCATGGCGTTGTTTGGGGAAAGGGATGGAGAAAGTTTTCTCCTGGAAAGAAGGCTACATGGAGAGGCCCAGCAAGAGCAGCTGGGGGCTGGGTCACATAAGCCACAAGGGCAGCCGTGAATGACAAAATACTGAATAAGTAGGCAATGGCGAGCTAGAGGAGGCATCCCACACAAAGCAGAGAGATGAACCAAGGTGTGCTTTGGAAACCTGCACCTGACAACGCAATGGACAGGAGTAAATTGGGGAGGAAGCGGTAGGAGCCCCACCTAAATTATTAACAGTGTATCAACCCTGCTCAACTTGCACTCTTTCATTCAATCCTCACCACCACTTCCTAAGATGCTCTTACTATTCCATTTTACAGATAAGGGAACCAAGGCTCAGAACCGTTAAGAAGTGTGCCCCAGATCACACAACCAGTGTGGCACTGGGATATTCCCCAGCTGGTCTGACTCCAGGGCCAGCACACAAGACCCCTAGACCAGCCTGCATCAAGTCAGGGCTTGGGCCCTGCATGCTAATTTCCCACTGTCTGGGTTGAGAAGTAGGGGTCATAGAAAGAAGGAGAATGACACAAAAGACTTGGCAAAGATGATTTCTCCACAACCTACTAATGGAGGGGAAATATTGACTGGAAAAAGATGGTTTGAGCCAAGCTTCCCCAGGGTTGCACATCAAGCCAGCAAAACCCCAGATTTTCTCAGGAGCACATACCAAGTCCTGTGCAAATGATCTTCCATATAGACCAGCTGCTTTCAGAAACAGCTCACTTAGCTTTTAATCATAAGCAGGCTGAACACCCCGAGAGTTGATGGAAGGAAGATGGTGATTGTTATAGATTGAACTGTGTCCCCAAAATTCATGTTGAACTCCTAACCCCATACTTAGAACATGATCTTATTTGGAAACTGGGTCCATTGCAGATGTAACTAGATAGGTTACGATAGGAAGGAGGGTAGACCCTTATCCAATGACTGACTGATGTCCTTATAAAAAGGGAAATTTGGCCAGCCTGGGCAAAATGGCAAAACCCTCGTCTCTACAAAAATTAAAAAATTAGCTGGGCGTGGTGGCAGGCGCCTGTAATGCCAGCTACTCAGGAGGCTGAGGCAGGAGAATCGCTTGATCCGGGGAGGCAGAGGTTGCAGTGAGCCGAGATTGCACCATTGAAGTCCAGCCTGGGAGACAGAGCAAGATACCGTCTCAAAAATAAAAAACAAAACAAAACAAAAAAAACCCAACAACAAAAAAGGGAAATCTGGATACAGACATGCCCATAGGGAGAACGCCATGTGAAGATAAAGGCAGAGCTCAGGTGATGGAGAAGAAACCAAGGAATGCCAAAGATTGCCAGCAAACCACCAAAATGCAGGAGAGAGCTGTGGAACACTTTCTCCCTCACAGCCCACAGGAGGGCCAACTCTGCTGACACCTTGATCTTGGACTTCTTGCCTCCAGAACTGTTAGAGAACAAATTTCTGTTTAAGCCACCCAGTCTGTGGTATTTGTTATGGCAGCCCTAGCAAACTCATACAGTGACTTAAATGACATCCTTTCCCATACAAAGACAATAGTGCACCTTTAAACTTCCTTTAGTAAACAAAATGCAAATCCCACTGTGAACGCTTGTCATAAACGCAATGTATGTAATTTTAAGACTATTTCTGTAATATAGCTGTGATTTTAAAACGGGCAAATGTCTGAAATTTCTTTTCCAATTGCCCAGGCGTTAGAGACTGTTTTTTATTCTGAAATGAAAAACAATTTTTACTTTAACAATCAAGGACCTTCTTTCTCTTTCCTTTACTCTTAAATATTGAGGCCAGGTGCAGTGGCTCATGCCTGTACTTGGGCCCAGGAGTTTGAGACCAGCCTGAGCAACATTGAGAGACCTTATTTCTATCAAAAAAAAAAAAATTAGCCAGAAGCAGTGGTGCGTGTCGGTAGTCCGAGCTACTTGGGAGGCTGAGGTGGGAGAAGCGTTTGAGCCCAGGAGGTTGAGACAGCAGTGAGCCGTGATGGTACTACTATACTCCAGCCTGCGAGGCAAAGTGACCCTGTCTCAAAAAAAAAAAAATATATTGACTAGATCAGATTCTTTCTGTGCCCTGAAGTAACCAGCCCAACAGTTTCTTTTCTCTTTATTCCTTTTGAGATGGAGTCTCACTTTGTCACCCAGGCTGGAGTGCAGTAGAGCAATCTTGGCTCATTGCAACCTCCACCTCCCAGGTTCAAGCGAGTCTCTTGCCTCAGGCTGGGACTACAGGCACGTGCCACCATGCCCGGCCACGATGCCCGGCTAATTTTTAGTATTTTTAGTAGAGACGGGGTTTCACCGTGTTAGCCAGGATGGTCTCGATGTCCTGACCTCGTAATCCTCCCGCCTCAGCCTCCCAAAGTGTTGGGATTACAGGCTTGAGCCACCATGCCCGGCTCAGCCCAACAGTTTCTTCAAGCAGTTAATCAAGAGGTCTTACCAGACCCCTCACCCAGCAGAAGGTCTCTGTACCAGGATAGGAAACCACATCAAAATGACCACAAGCCCTCTCAGTTTCAAAGTGGCAACAACTCTCTGAAATACCGAAGCTGGCTGTAAGCAGCTGTTCCATACGTTTACACATTCAATTCTACAAAAACTGTTCATTTCTTTGTTTAACCCGTGTGTTACTTGGAAGAATGCATGCCTCATCCGTTGTGAATGACTGTGGTTACGAAGGGAAGCGTGTCGGCCCTGGGGAATTCCAGAGTCGGTTTTCAGATAATGATAAGCCCCAGTAAGAAGTGAAACCAAAGCAGTACTCCTTCTGATACTTGGAAAATCCCCTACTCCAAAATATTTTTGCATATGTACATAAATTATGGAAAATTATACTATAAAACTCCTGCAACTCAAATGTAAGCCACTGGAATTATCTATTTTTTAAAATTAAAAATTATGTTCCTAGGGGACAAAGCACTTCCTCTCTTTGAAGTTAACAGTAGCTAACATTTACTAAGCACTTAAGTGACAGGCAAGTTCTAAGCCCTTTACGTGGAATGAACTTTTTAATTCTCACATCAACCCTCTGAGGTTAGCACCCTTCTGATTCCCACTGTGCAGGGGAAGAGAATGAAGCACAGAAAGGTTAAGCAACTTGTCCAAGGTCACAGAAGTAGTAGAACTGGGATTCAAAACCAGGCAGTCTGGGTCTAGCACACCCCACTTTTTAAATAACCAACCAAACTAGATATGTAGACAAAAAAGCCAAAAGGAATCCAGTGAGCAGGGACAGGTGAAGGAGGGTGGGTTAAGGACGGAGGGCAGAAGAGAGCAGCTATACAATCCAGGCACCATGCTGCCCTTCCCAATGGGCTTTTCCCACTTAATCAGCACAACTCCCTCTGGAGTACACATTCCTCTCCCACTTGACATGAGACCCTGAGGCTTGGAGTGATTCAAGCAGCGTATGGAAGGGCATACTAGCAGGTGATGCTCCCAAACCCAGGTCTAGCTGACTACAAAGACCAGTGTTGTTTTTCCAGCCCATTTTCTCCCCAAAGTCATGGTTCTAAATTGCAACTTCTTCATTATGAATGGCACAGTCTAGCACTGGAGAGTGGTTAGCGTGGGCAGTGGGAGGCTGAGTCACCCCATCCCAGATGCACTGAGACGTCCCAGATGTCCAGAGAGCCTGAGTACAGTGCAGGTACTTAATTAATGTGCCAGTCTGGGAGTCGGGAGACTCAGGCTGTAGTCCCTCTTTTTGCACTGACATGTGGCTTTAGCCAAATCCCTAACCTGGGCTTCTAGTTTTCTTCTTCTTTTTATTTTTTTCTTTTTGAGACAGATTCTCATTCCGTCACCCAGGATGGAGGTCAGTGGCACAATCTCGGCTCACTGCAACCTCCGCCTCCCAGATTCAAGCGATTCTCGTGCCTCAGCCTCCCAAGTAGCTGGGACTACAGGCATGTGCCACCACACCCAACTAATTTTTGTATTTTTAGTAAAGATGGGGTTTCACCATGTTGCCCAGTCTGGTCTCAAACTCTTGACCTCAAGTGATCTGCCCGTCTCAGCCTCCCAAAGTGCTGGGATAACAGGTGTGAGCCACCACACTCAGACCTATTTTTCTTAAGTACAAATTGTATATAAGGGTGCCTGGCCAGTGCATCACACAAGGTTGATGTAAAAGGCTACAAAAGTGAACTGGCCGTGACAACTGTAAGGAGCCAGACAGCTGATTTGTGCCAGATTGAATGTAACCAGGTCATCCCAGAAGTGAACATGGTGCACACATGCCAGCCCAGCCAGGAAGGCACTGCCAGGAGAATGGTTATCGGGGAACTTCACTCTCTCCCCTAGGAAAGCTGGACTCAGAGCCTCCACAGTGGTTTGGCTGGCCCAGGCTCAAAAGCTGCCTCTAAGGCAGGCCTGCCAGTCTAGGCCACCCACGGCGGCTCATGCCTGTAAACCCAGCACTTTGGGAGGCGGAGATGGGATGGTTACTTGAGCCACGGAGTTCGAGACCAGCCTAGGCAACATAGCGAGACCTCTCTCTACAAAAAATTAGCCAGTATGATGGTGCACACCAGTTGTCCCAGCTACTTGGGAGACTGAAGTGGAAGTATCGCTGGAGCCGGGGAGGTTGAGGCTGCAGTGAGTCGTCGTTGCGCCTTTGCACTCCAGCCTGGGTGACAGAGCAAGACCCTGTATTTAAAACCAAACAAACAAAAAACAGCCAAGGGAAGGCCACCTTGTCTCCCAGGTCATGTAGGAGGGAAGTTTCTGAGGATTGAACAGCTTCCTCTCTCTCCTACCTCCAAGTCCCTGTACACTTTGCACACGGGCTGGCATTCGGGTGTGGGTGGCAGAGTGCCATCTGCTACAGCATCCAGCACTAGGTTTCAATTCTGTGTTACAGAACCAGGAATGGTGGCAGTGCAGCATGTACTCGCTTATTAGAGGGCAGAGTATTTAGGTGAGACAGACCCCATAGGGTCCAGATTGGATAAGTGAGCGGGGAAGAACCTCCCACAGTATATCCTGAACACAGAAGGATCCCTCCAAGACTCTCACAGGCCCCCACCCCGTTGGTTCCGGTCCCCAGGAAGAGGAAGGGCTCAGATCAGCATAACAGTGAATCACCGAGCACTTCCACACAATGACCCCTCCAGGAGGGTGGAGAAGCTTGTCTGGCAACTGCCTACACAAACGGCAATTCTGAAGAGTAGCAAACAAACCAGTTTAGCCCCAAATCCCATTTTGCATAAGAATGCGCCCCACAAAAACAACACCCGAAGAACACTTGTTGATCACCACTGGTCGATCGATACCAGTTGCAAACACTAAAGTTTGAGCCAAGACAGAATTTTAAAAGTCCCGTGGAAGGAACTTTGAGTAAAGTGGTTTTGTGGAAATTGGTGCTAAAGTGTCGTTACACTGAACTCAAACGTTCCATGGGGAGCACCAGATACTTCAACCAACAGATCTTGGTAAACTTGGTTTCAGAAAGAAGTTAAGCCAGAGAAGGGTTTGGACCCATAAACCAAAGGGAACTTGTTAGTCACTAGGTGACTGTCAAGGTACCTGTTTTCTTTATGGTAATAAGAGGTTACACAAATTCCAGGAAGAAGGATTGCTAGGTGCAGGGGATGGTTAAGTCACAGGGGGACCGCCTGCCAGCTGGCCTCTGAATAGACCCTGACCATGGCTCCTTAATCCAGGGAAGCAGCATAAACGAACAGCAATTGGGTTGAAATCGGCGAAGGCCCTTGCGTTAGGCCGGGAGAGTCGTTCTTAAAAACGTGCATCCTCCCAGAGGTCACGGCTTCCTTCACATCGTCCAGGTCGGGCACGGGTCCCAGAGAATGACATCCCAGTGTACATGAGGTACTCAGCGAAGGCAGCGGGCATTGCTTCTCCCCTCCCCATCCCCGAACTACTCTTGCCAGCCATCAAACACAAGGAAAGATGTTCTCTACAACCAAACGGATGATTTCATCCACTTCTTCCTTAAACACCTAAAAGCCACAGCAACAGCACTAGTAGCTTTGCGAACCTGCAAAGCCCGGGGACTAAGGGTGTCAGGACACAGCGAGAGTGGCCCCTGCCCAGATCCGACACAAGCCTCGGGGGCTCCGGGCGGCGTAGACGCCACACTTTGCTCGCGTCCCGCTCTGCACCTACCTCGCTCGCACATCCGCCAGCGTCCGGCACCTGAGCCGTCGGTTCCACAGGTGCCTTCTCTTCCTCGGCGTCCAAGGGGCCACTCCGAGCCGCTCGGGGGTCCCCGCCGCCCCCCTGCACAGCCTGGCTGCCGCCGTCCACGCTGGCGCCGGCTCCTCCGGCGGACGAGGCGGCGGCGGCGCCGAGCAGCCCGTGGGCCTCGTCCGCGCTCCCGGCAGCCACGCTGTGCACCAGCCACGCATCCACCCGGGTGCGAGGGATGAAGGGGACCCCGAGCGCGCGCACCTCCCGGAGCAGCTGGCCCTCGGACGGCGCGGCAGGGTCCAGCTCCCGGCCCTTGGGGTGCAACTGGCCCGCGCGCCCCCACCCTCCCGAGGCGGAGAAGGGGTTGAGCGCGTAGGCGGAGCTGGCCGGGCCGCCCAGGAGCAGCAGCTCGTCCCGGAGCAGGGTGGGCGGCGGCAGCAGCAGGTAAAGGTCCAGGTCTACGCGAAGCCCCGCCAAGCTCAGCAGGAGGGTGAGGTGCAGGAGGCCGCCGCCGGCCGACCACCACCGCTTCAGGTGCTTCATCGCTGCCGCGCGCCCGGGAACGCCCCTGCCGGCGCCCGCAGGTCCCCGCGCCCCAGCCGCCGGGGTGACACGTGCGGACCCCACACGCCGCCCGCACCTGCCTGGAACCCGGAGAAGCGAAACAATGAACCGGCGCGCGCGGCGGCCGTCGCGGGTTCCCAGGACCGGGCACAAAGGTGTTCCCTCGGCAGCCGGCACCGTGCCTGGCACGGCCGGGAATCGGGAGAAACGAAGGAGGAGCCACCTGCGCACGGAGCCCGTTCGCCCGGCCGCCCGCAGCCAGGCGCGGTGGCCAAGCTCCGCCCCGGGCCGCGGGCGCAGCCGCCGGGAACACGCCCTCTGCCGCCCCGGGCCCGCGCCCGTGGGAGGGGCCGTGCGGGGCGGGGCTCCCCGAGCTCAAAGCCTCTTTATGTTCGGGGAACGCAAGGCTTTCTGGGAGCAGAAGCTGTTCTGGGCACCAAGTGGCCCCTTGCCACCCGTGAGCTGCACCATCCTAGCTGAAAGCCAAGGGCGGGAGTTGGGGTGGAGGACTAGGTGGAGGGTAGCTGGGTGGGAAGGGACAGGACGTGTAGATTAGGCGGAGAGTGACTGGGCAACTGCGAGGCCTCTGGCAGCTTGCAAAGGGCTTCCACCTCCACGTGAGGACACTTGGCGGGCACAGTGGGCAAGAGTAACTTCTCTCAGTTCCCCTATCTGTAAAATGGGGATCATAGCGCCTGTCAAACAGGGATGTGATGAGGTCAGATGAAATATTTTGTGTACAGTTCGGAGTTTCACATATAAATTACACGTGAAATTTATATGTGCCATTGGGATCAGTCATCCTACCACTCTGCACACCCCAGTCCCCGCCTCACAGACCCCTCTCTCTTCTCTGGGCGTGCTCTGCATAGTGCTAGACCTCCTCTCTTGGTATCCTTTGCTCTTTATCCGTTGTTTCCTTGAGGGATGAGAGCACCAGCTCTACAGTTACCCTGAGTGAGTTCAAGTCCCCCCTCCACTTGAGGGGCGACCTTGGACAAATCTCTCCTTTTCTCTGTGCCTCAGTTTTCTCACTGTAAAATGAGACTAATAATAGCACCTCCCCAGCAGACCTTTTGTGAGCCCCAAATGAGATAATGCATGTAAACCACCGACCACAGCACTGCATAGGTAGGAAGTGCTCCCTGCTACCCATTGTTTGTATTACTCACCCTCAAGGCTTAGCTCCAAAGCTACATCCTCTGAATTTTCACCAGTTGGCATTAATCTCTCCCCCATCTGTTCCACAGTGCTTTCTCCGTTCGCCAACATTATAACAGTTGGCTCATTCTACTCTGTGTTGTAGATGAGAATCGGTCTGATTTGCCCATTGTAAATTCTTGAGGACAAGGAACCTGTTTGGTTCACCTTTGTGCATGCACAGTACCCAGCACTGGGCCTTGCAAGGGTAGATTTTACTAACCTTAGCTCCCTTCCTTGGAAGAAAAGGGGACAGGAGGGGATGTCCAACTGAGAATGGCCAGTTGTGTAAAAAGTTGAGCAAGACTTGTTTTAAAAGGCCCCTCCCTCCACCTGGGTTTTTCATCTCTCTCCTGGGCTAGTGTAGTAAGAAGAGAAAAGAACAGGGACCAGAGGAGCAGAAACAGACTTCTTAAAGTCGCTTCCTCTGTGCCAAGCCTTGGAGGATGGGTTGGGGTGGCAAAGAGGATGAAGAAAGGTGATTGCCAGGTTACCAAGACCCCGTTCACAGCATTTAGTCTCTGAACAGGGGATTCAGAGTCTCAGCTTAGTAAATGCTGCCTTCAGCTTTTTACTGAGAACCTACTAATTGCCTGAGGCTGTGCTGGAGGCATGAAGGATATGAAATGGAGTACTTTCGTTCTGTAAGTTTATGGTTTCACTAGGGAGATGAGATAAAAATTTGTGAGATACCAAGAAACAAGAGAAATAATGTATTCGATTGCCAAAATACTTAGATGTAAATTACTTCAGGGTTTATGTAGGGAGCTCTATAAACTATTGAGAGTAGAGGCAGTACCTTCTTCAAAGTGGTGCCCTCAAGAATCTTACACACAGTTGATGCTCAAAAAAAATATTTATTAGTTGAATTGAGGAGGTTACACTTGAGATGTATTTTGAGAAATCTGAATAGACTAGGAACAGGAAGTGCATTCAAACTTCTAACATTTGTTGGGAAGTGGGCTGACCCCTCACCATTTTACAATGTGAATTGATAATCACAGTGTTAAATATCTTTCAGACTACACACTTCAAAAGCGTGGCTTAACTCTGTGGCTTCTGACTGGCAGGAACAATGGTACCTAAAAGATCTTGCAGTAAAGTGTTAACCAGGAGACTATCCTACATACCCTTGACTTTACTAACAATAAAAAGTCCCATTTTTAGGAGCATGGAGAGAATGGAATGAAATTAGAAGGAAAAACTTCCTAAGGTTTATTTCTAGAATCCTCCATCTAGGAATAGCCAAGTGAAAAGTCCAAACCATTGTCTTGTAAAAGCCTGGAAAAGTCATCTGCATTCATAAAATCCTGAAATCAGTGCTACTCAAAGGTTGACCTGAAACTGATGCCCATATGTAAACTATTTGCTTCTGATCCAAATGAGATAAGTAATAGAATTGAGAATTGAAATAATTTTTTTTTTCTTTTTGTAGAGATGAAGTCTTGCTGTGTTGCCCAGGCCTGTCTTGAACTCCTGGGCTCAAGCAATCCTCCTGCCTCAGCCTCCGTAAGTGCTGCGATTACAGGTGTGAGCCACCATGCTTGGCCTAAAGAAATTTATATAGCAATTTGACATCATTACAACATCAACAGATGAGCCGAGATTTTGCGGGTTTTTAATGCCTTTGTAATTTTAGGTTTCTAGAAATGAATTTCTATTTTATTTGACAAAAGTACTGACTTGCAACAAATTGAATTTTTTTTTTAAGTTGATTCTTCACCAGGGTTAGTTTGAGAAGCACTGCCTTAAATGGCATCCTGGTAGGGTAGGCAATGCCTAAGATAATGTTCAGTGATTATTCCCTTCCCTTGAGCGTGGGCTAGACCTGGTGATGTGCTTCTAATAAACAAAATGTGGCAAAAATGGAGGGCTTTCATTTCTGAGTTTAGATTACAAAAAGATGGAGTGGCTTTTATCTTGCTTACCCTCTCTCCCACTTTCTCCCTCTTGGAGCCCTTACTCTGGGGGAAGGAAATGACCATGTTTTGTTTTTTTTTTTTTTAGACGAGGCTCTTGTTGCCCAGGCTGGAGTGCAATGGTGCGATCTCGGCTCACTGCAGCCTCCACCTCCCAGGTTCAAGCAATTCTCCTGCCTCAGCCTCCTGAATAGATGGGATTACAGGTGCCCACTAACACGCCCAGCTAATTTTTTGTATTTTTAGTAGAGATGGGGTTTCACCATGTTGGCCAAGCTGGTCTCGAACAACTGACCTCAGTTGATCCACCCACCTTGGCTTCCCAAAGTCCTGGGATTACAGGCATGAGCCACCATGCCCAGCAGGGAAGCTACCATGTTTTAAGGAGTCCTACGTAGAGGCTCATGTGGCAAGGCCAATATCCAGTGAGAGAGAAGCTGAGGCTTGCCAGCAGCCACTTGAGTGGGCTTAGACGCTGATCCTTCTTCAGTTGAGGTTTGAAGTGACTAAGTTGGCTTGTAGCCCATGCTAACTCCTTGATTGCAGCTTTGTGAAAGGCCCTGAGCAAGACGACTACACTGCACATGGATTCCTGACCCAGAAATAACTCTAAGATAATAAATGTTGTTTGAAGTCACTACATTTTGGGATGATTTGCTGCATAGTTGTAGGTAACTTGTATACCTTGTGTAAGAGGTGGACATCGCCGGGCGCAGTGGCTTACGCCTGTAATCCTAGCACTTTGGGAGGCTTAGGCGGGTGGATTGTCTGAGCTCAGTAGTTTGAGACCAGCCTGGGCAACATGGTGAAACACCGTCTCTACTAAAATACAAAAAATTAACCAGGCGTGGTGGCATGCGCCTGTAGTCCCAGCTACTCGGGAGGCTGAGGCAGGAGAATTGCTTGAACCCGGGAGGTGGAGGTTGCAGTAAGCCAAGATTGCACCACTGCACTCCAGCCTGGGTGACAGAGCGAGACTCTGTCTCCAAAAAAAAAAAAAGAAAAAAGAGGTGGACCTCCAGTCTTGAGTCCAGGGTCCAGGAATTCAAGACCAGCCTGGGCAACATAGTGAGATTCTGTTTCTATTTAAAAAAGAAAAAGAGGTAGACATCAGTCAAGTAGAAGGAAAAGCTGAAAATGTAACTGCATTTGTGCCATACAGTTAATGATATAGTCAATAATTTATAACTAGGAAGTAACTTTACAGTAGTACATTCTAGTCCCTAGATGTATTTAAAGGGCTTAACCCTTTAAATGTAAAATTATAACTTGCCATGAAAGATAGTAACCACTAAAACATGGCCACCCCTACCTGGTATGAGATGAACACAACATAGCAATTTCTTGTAGACTTCTAAATAGAAAACACTTTTTTCCTCCTCTCTATACTCTCACACAACACTTCTGACAACCAAATGTGTGGGTTTTCGACACCAAGCAATTCTTCGATTCCAGTTCTCTGGGGTCAACAGGGTGTCCTCCAACCCAATTCAATTCTGACACTATTTGCCTGGAGTTAACATCAGACCTCACTTCAGATGCCAATCTCATCTCTGCCTTCTGAACTTCTGACTGACAGGCTATACACTGGGGGTTCCCACAACCCCCTTCTCAGGTTTGATAATTTGCTAGAATGGCTCATAAAACGCGGAAACATTTACTCATGTTTATGGGTTTGTTATAAAAGATACAATACATGGAAGAGACACATAGGGCAAGGTATGGGGAAGGGGCACAGAGCTTCCATAACTTCTCCAGGTACACCACCCTCCCAGCATCTCTATGAGTGCATCAACCCAGATGGTCTCCAAACCCCGTCCTTTTAGTTGTCTATTTATTTTTTATGAAGTATTCATTACGTAGGCCTGATTTTTTTTTTTTTTGAAACAGAGTCTTGCTCTATTGCCCAGGCTGGAGTGCAGTGGTGCAATCTTGGTTCACTGTAACCTCCACCTCCTGGTTCAAGTGATTCTCTCGTGCCTCAGCCTCCCCTAGTAGCTGGAACTACAGGCATGTACCACCATGCCTGGCTAATTTTTTTAATTTTTTTTTTTTTTTTTGAGGCGGAGTCTCGCTCTGTCGCCCAGGCTGGAGTGCAGTGGCGCGATCTCGGCTCACTGCAAGCTCCGCCTCCCGGGTTCACGCCATTCTCCTGCCTCAGCCTCCCGAGTAGCTGGGACTACAGGCGCCGCCACCACGCCCGGCTAATTTTTTTGTATTTTTAGTAGAGACGGGGTTTCATTGTGTTAGCCAGGATGGTCTCGATCTCCTGACCTCGTGATCCGCCCGTCTCGGCCTCCCAAAGTGCTGGGATTACAGGCTTGAGCCACCGCGCCCGGCCATTTTTTTTATTTTTTATTTTTTTATTTTTTATTTTTAGTAGAGATAGGGTTTTGCCACATTGGCAAGGCTGGTCTCGAACTCCTGGTCTCAAGTGATTTGCTTGTCTCAGCCTCCAAAAGTGCTGGGATTAGAGGCGTGAGCCACCACACCAGGCTTGTAGGCATAATTGATTAATTCCTTAGGCTTTGGGGACTGAACTCAATCTCTAGCCCCTTTCCTCTCCTACTCTTATCACATTGTAAGTTATAAGGGTTTTAGGTGCTCTGGCCAGGAGCCAAGACAAAGACCAAAGACCTATGTATATATGGTGGGTTTGGAGTTTTTCTTTTTTCTTTTCTTTTTTTTTTTTTTTTTTTTTTTTCTGGGACAGAGTCTCCCTCTGTCACTCAGGCTGGAGTGCAGTGGTGCAATCTTGACTGACTGTACCCCCTGTGTCTTGGGCTGAAGAGATCCTCCCAAAGAGATCCTCCCACCTCAGTCTCCTGAGTAGCTGGGACTACACGAAGCTAATTTTTGTAGTTTTTGTAGAGACAGGGTCTCTCTGCATTGCCAAGATTGGTCTTGAACTCCTGGACTCAAGCGATCCACCCACCTCAGCCTCCCAAAGTGCAGGGATTACAGGCTTGAGCCACGGCACCCAGCCAAAGATATATTTCTCATTGTATTACAAGATCACAGCATCTATCCAAAATCAGCAAGAAAGAAAACAGGTCAAAACCTTGACATCCTTCTTTTAGAAAGTGTCTGTTAATATTAGCCACAGGAAATTTAAATTTGTGGTAGAAATTCCATGATTAAGCAAAATAGCCTGTTAAAGTCCAAGACATAAATTAAGATATACATTGTATCATCTAGGAGGGATAATTAAGTATAGTTAGTTTAAAACAGGTATAGTCACTAGAATTGAAATTCTTGGGACATTTTGCCAAAGGCTTTTGCAAAAGAGAATAGCTTTATGAATGACCTGATTTGCTGTGTAATACCAATCTTGGTGATGAAGAATCAACTGATACTTAATGCAAAGGATGAGTTTGTGCTTTTTTTTTGGTTAGTTTATAATATTCCAAAAGTTTGACTTTAACGTTGCTTTGGACATCATGAGGACAACGATCGCTAAGTGCTTGCACATAGTATTCACAATAGTAGCCACGATGTACTGAACCCTGCTCCGCGCTGGCCCCTTTTTGTGCATTTATTCCTTACAGCATCTTTGTGAAGTAGGGTAGCCGGGGATAAAAACCAAATATCATAACAAAAGATGCTTTTGTCACTTTATTTATTTATTTATTTATTTATTTTTATTTATTTATTTGAGACGGAGACTCGCTCTGTTGCCCAGGCTGGAGTGCAGTGGCACGATCTCGGCTAACTGCAACCTCTGCCTCCTGGGTTCAAGCGATTCTTCTGCATCAGCCTCCTGAGGAGCTGGGACTACAGGCGCCCGCCACCACGACTGGCTAATTTTTGTATTTTTAGTGGAGACAGATTTCACCATATTGACCAGGCCGGTCTCAAACTCCTGACCTCGTGATCCGCCCGCCTCAGCCTCCCAAAGTGCTGGGATTACAGGCATGAGCCACCACGCCTGGCCACTTTTATCACTCTTATCACTTAGGAAGTTACAAGGGTTTTAGGAACTCTAGCCAGAGTTCCTAAAATTATCTCCATTTTATGTAGTCTAGATGAGGACACTGAGGCTCAGGGACATGCCACCCTCTGCCTAAGGAAATTCCCTCAATAAACGGCAAATTAACAATCTGTCAACTTTCTGTTGCCGTCCGCCACTCCTCTGCACTGTTTTGCTTGTTTATTCATGACTCAGCCTCCTCCTTTTGCAAGAGGGAATGCCCTTCTTCAACCAAGCATTCTTTTCCCAGCTTTGGAAAACGTAAAATCTGCCAAAATCTCTTCTCTGCAAAGTGTCAGAAGAAATGAAGTATTGGATTTTGCCCCTTCGTACGATGCCTTTCTTGATCTTTTACACAAAAACAACTAACTGTATTTAAAGCATTTTATCTTGTTGCTTGGCTCTTTGGTGATTCTTGCATTCTTTTCGTTCCTATTGATTCATGCTGGCCTTGTTTACTCTCAAAGACATATTTTAAGCATCCATTTGTGACAGTCCCTGGGATACAAAGACTGTCAGGGCAAGAGCTTGCGGTCTTATTAGGGAAGCAGGGTGTGTACAGGGTGAAATGCATGCCACTGATTGAGGAGTCTGGGACTCCTCATATGAGAAACATGTTTAGGACCAGGCCTATCCCAGGGAAATCATAAGCTAAGTAGGCTTGCTGACTCCCACCTAGTCTCTTTGGTGTGACTTGGAATTCTTACACTCAGGTTAAGGTTCCAGGGTTTGTGATTGCGCGCTCTCTCTCTCTCTCTCTCTCTCTCTCTGTGTGTGTGTGTGTGTGTGTGTGCAGAGGATGGAAAGGGAATTAGGAAAAGTGGTCTAGGGGACCTTGGAGTCAAGCTGATCAGTGGGGGTTATAGCGTACATCATTTGGAAGCAAAGGGGAACTACCATTGGCAACCTTTGTCCTGTCCATCAGATCCAAAGTGCTGGATCTGGTTCTGTTTAACGACCCACACAAGTGTAGTGCACTAATCAGGATGGGATAGCCACTGTAACAATCCCCAAATCTCAGTGCTTTAACCCGACAGGGTCTGGCTCTGTCACCCAGGCTGGAATGCAGTAGCACGATCTTGGCTCATTGTAACCTCTGCCTTGCGGGCTCAAGCCATCCACCCCCCCCACCTTAGCCTCCCGAGTAGCTGGGACTATAGGTGCACACCACCACACACAGCTAATTTTTGTATTTTAGAGACGAGGTCTTGCTGTGTTGCCCTGGCTGGTCTTGAACTCCTGGGCTCAAGTGATCCTCCAGCCTTGGCCTCCCAGAAGTGCTGGGATTACAAGCGTGAGCCACTGCACCTGGCCTCTTGCTTATTTTGTGGTTCAGAAAAAGGGTGTAAGATAAAGGGAGACCGTGTCCTTTAAAGTCGTTTGAGGACACAGGCTCTTTTCTTATTGTGGCTCTGGGCTCCTCTGGATCCTCAGAGTCCTGTCCATTCAGCCGGTGGATGGAGCAAGTGAAAATCAAGCACGGGAGGATGGTATGGGCCAGGCTAGGAAGTGGCGTTCATGACTTCCACTTCACACTTCATTGGCCAGAACCGCGCCACAGGGCCACACCTAAAGGGCGAGGTGTTACAGTAGGTAGCTAGTCAGACATCAACAGGGCAGGAGAGGGCTTCCCTCTCCCCACCAGGAATGTCAGGTGGCCATCAGGTGATGGTTAACTGTCTCTCTAAAATAATAATTGGTCACAGCCGACACGAGGGAAAGGCAGTCTCCCAACTGACAGAAAAACCTGAAACTGGTGATCAGCAGTTTCCCAACGCGATCTCAGGAGGTGAGTGAGTGGGCTCACGCATGCGCACTAAGAGGCAAAATGGCAGCATTTAACTGCTCTATGATCTTACTCTAGGAAGGCCTCAAGTGAGCATGCATAGAACTTCAGTAAACACACTGCTCCTGCAGCCCCTCCCAAGCACTGGCAGACCACTGCACATGCTGACAGCCCACCCCAAGGGAAGAATCAGGGGAGAAGTAACAGCAAGACCTCAGAAGCCCAGCGCCGTGGCCCATGCCTGTAATCCCAGCACTTTGGGAGGCTAAGGCAGGTGGATCATGAGGTCAGGAGATCAAGACCATCCTGGCTAACACGGTGAAACCCCGTCTCTACTAAAAATACAAAAAATTAGCCGGGCGTGTTGGCGGGCGCCTGTAGTCCCAGCTACTCCGGAGGCTGAGGCAGGAGAATGGCGTGAACCCGGGAGGCGGAGCTTGCAGTTAGCGGAGATCATGCCACTGCACTCCAGCCTGGGTGACAGAGGGGTACTTCCGTCTCAAAAACAAAACAAAACAAAACACCCTCAGAAGTATGCCAACGCAGAAAACTTGAAGTCAAAGGTCAAACCATGCACTTGGTCTCTCAAGTTGTCTGCTTGGCCCTCTTCCAAGTATACATTATGTCCTTGCATTCCTGCCCCAAAACTTTTTAATAAACTTTCATTCCTCTTCTAAAACTTGCCTCAGTCTCTCACTCTGCCTTATTCCCCCTTGTTTGCATTCTTTCTTCTGAGGAGGCAAGAATTGAGGTTGCTGCAGAGCCTTATGGATTCACTGCTGGTAACAAAGGGAAGCTGCAAGGAGGACCTAACTCTGCTCAAGACCAAGAAGAGAGCATGGATGGCTATCTTTGCCGCATGTGGTAAGTTACTGTCCTTTGGTTTTATTCTGTATTCCATTCATTTGCAAACCACTTATTCAATACCTACTGTGTATCTTGCTCTTTTTTGACTAAACGTATTCTTTTAGCCACTCATAGTGAATTAATACACTAACACAAACCTCAATGACTTGTTCATGGTAGAGCAGCACTTTGCCCTGACAGTCCAGGTGTTTAGGAAATGCTGCCTGGTGAGAATGGTCAAAGTGGGGCACATCGTGGAAAGAGCTTGGGGTTTAGGTCTCATCATAGTTTGGCACAAGCAAGCCATTTTAGAAGGAACACCTACTACATCTCCGGACCTCAGAGCCGCTCACCTTCACAGTGAGGACTTGAACTGGACAGATTTCTAAGTTCCCTTTGCACCTTAAGTGTCTCTGAAAGCCCTGGCAACAAGTGAGGAATTATGCTAGATAATGACCAAACTCTGGTGTTCTTGCTTAACTCTGTGGCTTTCAGCCCTAAAAGCACTACCACATAGATTTGGAAAAGAAAGAAGATATTTCACTCTACTCTTGGTTAAATCTCCATCTGGAGGAAGAATCTGAAAGGCCTCTCTCTGGCTTTGGGATGCATCTTACTCTTTTTGTCAGCACATGTATCTGCCGGATGACATTGTGAACATGTGACACTCATATGGATCTGCATTCCCTAATTGCACACTATTTGACAGTAGGAAAGCTGCACATATGTAAGTTGGACTGTAGGCAAAGTCACTGATTATTTACAAAGTAGAAAACCCAAGCACCTGTAACTGAAAATTAACACAAGCACAGTTGGCAGAGGGCCTAATTATTACTCCTTTGCTAGAAAAAAACTTTAGTTTTGAGGCCAGTGACCCTGATCAGTATTTAATAAAGTTGATGGTTTTTTATATTTGAACTGACCGTTAGTTTAGCACCTGAATTCTCTCAATTGTTTAATCATCTTCCTTAAGTACATTTACATTTTTGGTAGCAGCTACAATACTCTCTTTAGTAATTCACATCATTAAACAATTCCTTTTCAACTGTTTGTTTGTCCTTGCTGGCTTTATCTAATTCCAAGTTTTATCGTCAGCTCTGTGGAATCTCTGTCTGACCTTAACCAGGCAGCAGCCTTCTGATTGTCAGAAGGCAGGACCAGAACAGAAGGTGAGACTCCCCAGCCATCTAGGCCAACTTCTGAGCCCCCTCAACCCCTGCCTTCTATCTGCTTTCTAAAAGGTAAATGCTAGTTATAATTTTAGTTTGCTGAACAAATGTGTCTATGCTATTGTAGTGGGTTGAATATACCTCCCATCCCCAAATTCACATCTACCTCAACCTCAAAATTTGACCTATTTGGAAATAGGGTCTTTGCAGACATAACCCTAAGGTAAGGATGGAGATAAAATCATACTGGATTAGTATGGGTCACAAATCTAATGAGAGTGCCTTAAAAGAGACAGAAAAACTCACATAAAGACACAGAGAAGCAGATGATATGAAGACAGAGGCAGAGATTGGAGTGATGCTGTAAAATGCCAGGAGCCACAAGATGCTGGAAGAGGCAAGTAAGGATCCTCATGTAGAGCCTTCAGAGGGAGCATGGCCCTGCTGGCACCTTGATTTCAGACTTTCTGGGCCCTGGAACTATGAAAGAATACATTTCTGTTGTCTTTTTTTTTTTTTTTTTTCTGAGATGGAGTCTTGCTCTGTTGCCCAGGCTGGAGTGCAGAGGCACTATCTCAGCTCACTGCAACCTCTGCTTCTCTGGTTCAAGCAATTATCCTGTCTCAGCCTCCCAAGTAGCTGGGATTACAGGTGCATGCCACCATGCCCAGCTAATTTTTGTATTTTTAATAGAGACAGGGTTTCACCATGTTGGCTAGGCTGGTCTTGAACTCCTGACCTCAGGTGATCCGCCCACCTAGGTGTCCCACAGTGCTTGGATTACAGGCGTCAGCCACCACATCTGGCCCATTTCTGTTATCTTGAGCAATCAAGTTTGTGGTCATTTGTTATGGCATTCCAGGGAAACTAATACAGCTATGATTTTTATTTTCTTTCCCTTTTTGTTTTGTTCTTATTATTACATAAGAACTCTTCCTTCCCTTTCTTCCTTCCTTCCTTCCTTTTTTACATGGAGTCTTGTACTGTCACCCAGGCTGGAGTGCAGTGGTGCTATCTGGGCTCACTGCAACCTCCGCCTCCCAGATTCAAGCGATTCTCCAGCTTCAGCCTCCTGAATGGCTGGGATTACAGGCGCGTGCCACCACGCCCAGCTAATTTTCTTGTATTTTTAGTAGAGATGGGGTTTCACCATGTTGGCTAGGCTGGTCTCAAACTTCTGACCTCATGATTCGCCCACCTCGGCCTCCCAAAGTGCTGGGATTACAGGCGTGAGCCACTGTGCCCCGCCTACATAAGAACTATTTCTATGGAATATATGTGCGTGTGTGTGTGTCTGTGTGTGTGTGTGTATATATATATATATATTTTTTTTTTTATTTTGAGACAGGGTCTGGCTGTGTCGTCCAGGCTGGAGTACAATGGAGCATTCTCCATTGTTCGTGGTAACCTCTGCCTCATGGGCCCACCTCAGCCTCCCAAGTAGCTGGGACTATAGGTGCACACCACCATGCCTGGCTAATTTTTGTATGTTTGATAGAGACAAAGTTTCACCATGTTGCCCAGGCCGGTCTCCAACTCCTGGGCTCAAGTGATCCTCCTGCCTCAGCTTCCCAAAGGGCTAGGATTACAGGCCTGAGCCACCATGTTCAGTTTTGGAATATTATTCAACCATAAAAAGAAGAAAGTCCTGTTATTTGGCACAACATGAATGAATTTGGAGGACATCATGCCAAGTAAAATAAGCCAAACACAGAAAGACAGATACTGTGTGATTTCACTTATGTGTAGAATCTTAAAAATTTTTTTAATTAAAAAAATTTTTTTTAGTGACAGGGTCTTACTCTGTTGCCCAGGCTGGAGTGCAGTGGTGCAGTCATAGCTTACTGCAGCCTCAAATGCCTGGGCCCAAAGCAATCCTCCTGCCTCAGCTTCCTGAGTAGCTAGGACTACAGGTGTGCAACACCACACCCAGCTAAATATGTCAAATCGTTTAAAAAAAGAGTCAAACTCATAGAAGCAGAGAGTGGATTGGTGGTTTCTAGGGGCTAGGAGGTTGGTTAAAGGGTACAAACTTTGTTATAAGATGAGTAAGTTCTGAGAATCTAATGTACAGCATGATGATAATAGTTAATAATACTGTATTGTTTACTTGAAATTTGCAATGAGAATAGATTTTAAGTGTCTTCACTACACTCACACACATAAATGGTAACTAATTGCATTAGTTAGGTGATGGATGTGTTCATTCATTTGATGTAATCATCTCACAATGTATCAAGTCATCATATTGTATACCTTCAATATATATAATTTTAATTTGTCAATTACACCTCAATAAAGCTGGGGAAAAAATGAACTCTTTCCCTGAGTAAAAACTGGGGGACTCTGGGTGCTGCTAAGTTCAAGGCAGCCTTGGAGCAAAGGTACAGGAGGGAGTACTGCTGAAGCAGGGCGTTGAGATACTGCCGCTCGGGGCCAGCACTTGTCTAACATGATGGAGCATGAACACAGGAGATGGTCTGGCACTGACAGTGGGTTCTTGTCTGAGAAGACCACTTGAATCCTTTCTTCTGTCCCTGTCTCACCTTCAAGGTTGATCTGTACCATCTTCATTTCATCCTTCTCCTCCCATCCCCAACAAGGCTTCAGGAAAACACAAATCTAAGGCTTTTCTAAGAGAATTATTGGGTCAGGCATGGTGGCTCATGCCTGTAATCTCAGCACTCTAGGAGGTCGAGTCAGGTGGATCACTTGAGGTCAGGAGTTCAAGACCAGCCTGACCAACACGGTGAAACCCCATCTCTACTAAAACTACAAAACCTAGCTGGGCATGGTGGCACACACCTCTAATCCCAGCTACTCAGGAGGCTGAGTCAGGAGAATCACTTGAACCCAGGAGGTGGACATTGCAGTGAGCTGAGATTGCACCACTGTACTCCAGCCTAGGCAATAGGGCAAGACTCCATCTGAAAAACAAACAAGAAAAACAGTATATACAAATTTTGAATTACAGTAAATATTCCCTGATTTACTAGGTAAACTACCGTAACCTTGCTATTACTAACATCTAGGTTGGAAAGGGTCTTTTTAAAAAAGTTTCAGGCTGGCGGTGGTGGCTCACACCTGTAATCCCAGCACTTTGGGAGGCTGAGGTGGGTAGATCACTTGAGTCCAGGAGTTCAAGACCAGTCTGGGCAATATGGCAAAACCCCATCTCTACAAAAAATATGAAAATTAGCTGGGTGTGGTGGTGCACACCTGCAGTTCCAGCTACTCAGAAGGCTGAGGTGAGGGGATCACTTAAGACCGGGAGGCAGAGGTTGCAGTGAGCTGAGATTGTACCACTGCACTCCAGGGTGGATGACAGAGCCGACCTTGTCTCAAAAACAATAAAAATAAAAATTTAAAAAGTTTCATATAGCAATTTGAATTTTTGGGAAGCATTTTTCTTCTGTCCTCTCCTCTCTCCGTTTCTTTCCTGTCTCATTTCTGCTTGAAAGTGCTTTGTGATCACAGTGTCCCAGTATTATTTATTACTTTGTGACTTTTAGAAGCAGCAATTAACCAAGAACATTATTCTTCAAGATGTATGTCTTTTTATAATTCAATGGTAAGTGCGTTTCACAATTCTATTGAACTACACCTCTTCAAACCTTCAAGATTGCCAAGAAGAGTTAGGAAGAAACAGGATCTGGATCAGTTTCCTACAAAAGTGTCAATATTTGTTAAAACAAAGAGTACCCCCAATGGAATGCCATCTGTCCTTGTCTTTGAGGGCCTGCCGGAAAATCTTTACCCAGCCAAGAGACAATTATTTGGCATAACTGACACACATTCAGTAACATGGCTTACAGATCAGAAACTGGCTTATCTAGGCCGGGCGCGGTGGCTCACGTCTGTAATCCCAGCACTTTGGGAGGCTGAGGCAGGTGGATCAGCTGAAGTCAGGAGTTTGAGACCAGCCTGGGCAACATGGTGAAACCCCGTCTCTACAAAAAATACAAAAAATTAGCCAGGTATGGTGGCAGACGCCTGTAATCGCAGCTACTCAGGAGGCTGAGGCAGAAGAATGGCTTGAATTTGGGAGGTGGATGTTGCAATGAGCCGAGATTGCACCACAGCACTCCAGCCTGGGTGACAGAGCGAGACTCTGTCTAAAATAAATAAAGAGGTGCTTTGTTATGTGAAAACTGGAAGTACAGTAATGTGTTTCATTTTTGAAAGTATAGAGATTGTTTACCATGTTTACCAAAGTATTTCCCATAGGAAGCTTTTAAACAGCAAGATTACCTAATTGATTTAAACATTCAGTTCATTAACAAGTTATTTTGTTGTACAGCATTTTAGAAAGTAAGCAATTGATAGGTAAAACACAAGGCCCCTCTCATGGTTTTGTTGTTTCAACTATGCTGTCTCTGAAGCAAGTAAACTCACTACTTTCTCCTATTATGGATGTAAACACAGTTTTGTTGCAGTTTTCAGGCTGAAGCATAACACACTAAGTCTAGCACCTCAGAGTGTTGCAGTTCCCAGGTCTATGCTGGTACCTCACCCCCATCATCAATAGCCTTTCTTTTTAGGAGGCAAGTGTGTTCAACATGCTTCTGAGTATGGTCAGTTATCTGACTTGAGTTCCAAAGGAGGGTTTTAGCTACCTGAATTCCTCTGGAGAAAACTCAAGATTTCTTCAAATAGTAACCTGAAGAGTAATTCAAAAGGTCATCTCAGGTGGGAATTGTGAAAGTTGATCAATAAATTGGGTCATCTTTGTTCTACCCAACTAAAACAGTTGAGAGGCCAGGGGGAGAAGGCCCTCAGGGCACATAACATTGCTCCAGAATGTCATTCTCTTCAAGCCTGGCTGCTGAAACTGCCTGCTGTAGCCCAAAGCCAGTTTTATCTACTAGCTACTGAAACTACCTCCTGTGACTCTAAGAATTATTTCACCCTTTGCCATCATTTACCAATCAAAACTTGCCAGCTTCCTAAAACCTTACTAGTGCCAATGAACTTTCTCAAAGAGCAATATGTAACATTTATCCTTTTAAAGAAAACTTCCGACCTTCTCTTTGTTCTTCAGACATACTGAAGACCACCTGGTCTGTGTGTATGGCCCAAATGGCAATTCTTTCTTCCCAAATAAAACATTTTAATTTCAGAGATTTGGCTGTGTATTTCATTTGAGTTCAACAAAGTGAAATTCTTCAAAATGCATTAGACAGTTTTCAGGGCCCATTTCTCCTCCTGCAGTGGATTGCTCAGTGGGATGTTTGCCACCTCAGAATTTCTATCCATCTGTGTCTCCTCTAGCTCTCCCTGAAAATGAATTAATTTGGAAACCTCAAACCATCTGTAGAGTCTGACTCCACAACATTCTTGCAGCCCCCAAACACTCCATCCAGCTATGCCATTCCTTCCCAATTTATTTTCTACAGATACTGCCACCCTTTATTTAGACCTTCATCGAATCTCACTTTTCCCAAGAAAAGAACAGTCATCCCAGCCTCAGCCAGGGTCCTAGGCCAGCTCCTGCAGTTGTCCCTCCCTTAGGTTGGAATAGACCAGGAGCGTGTGTCTTCTTCCACTGCAAGGCATTCAGCTGCTCTGCAGACATCTTAGCACAGTTTAACTAGATACAGCTCATCTAGGAGGACCTTGGCCACCATGGAAACACATAATTCCAGCCTCCAAAGATACATGGGCAAGTTTACCAAATAGGTTTTTGTATGTGCTAAGTTAATTAATTAATTCAAAAAATATTTCATGGGCATCTGCTATATTTAAGGCATTGATCTGAGAACATTGTTCCATGAATAAAACAAAGTTCCAGATCTAATGGAGCTTGCAATCCACTTGGGAGAGACAGACAATAGATTTTTTTTTTTTTTTCTAGTGGATACTAAGTGATAAGAAGAAAAATAAAACAGGGGCAAAAGAATGAAGGGGAGGAGAGTGATGGTATGTAGATGGGATCATCTACCTGTGTTACATAAGGAGGTGGGCAGGGAAGGTCTGACCTGAAAGAGGGAGAAAGCCACACAGTTATTGGTGGTTGGGCAAGAGTATTTCAGGAAGTGTGAATAGCAAGTACAAAGAACCTGAGGCAGGAGAGGACCAACCATGTTTGAGGAATGGAGAGAGGCCAATGTAGGAGGAAGGAAAAACTGTATTATGTACCAAATCATACTGAACATCACAGACTGTGGTGAAGAATTTGTATTTCATTCTGAGAAGGGTAGGAAGCTAGTAGAGGATTTTATTTTTATTCATTTATTTTTATTGAGACGCAGTCTCGCTTTGCCAGCCAGGCTGGAGTGCAGTGGCATGATCTCAGCTTACTGCAAACTCCGCCTTCTGGGTTCAAGCGATTCTCCTGCCTCAGTCTCTTGAGTATCTGGGACTACAGATGTGTACCACCACACCTGGCTATTTTTTATTTTTAGTAGAGACAGGGTTTCACCATGTTGGTCAGGCTGGTCTCAAATTCCTGACCTCAAGTAATCCTCCTGCCTTGGCCTCCCAAAATGCTGGGATTATGGGTGTAAGCCACTGTCCCCAGCCTATTAGAGGATTTTGAACAGGAAATTAATACATACAAAACACAATATGTCACACATAGTGAGTACTGAAAAAAGCCTACCTTTAAATTTTACTTTTCCTTGACTCTAAAGGAGCTCTCTATTCTGCTTTATAAAAATTGTGTTGTCTTTTTCTAACGGTATTGTCTTTTCTAAAATTGACAGAAAAGATGGAAAGCAAATATAAAAATCCTGGTCTTGTAATCTCTAGGTGAATTTCCACATCCTACATCTACAAAAGGTAGGATTATTAGAAAATTAAGGCCCCATGTCCAAGGCTTTAGGCCCTTCTCTACATTTTGCTGCTCAGCAATGTATTTTTTTTAAAAAACTTCTTCTTATGGAAAATTTCAAATTCAATACAAGATTAGATAGAACAGGCATCTCCAAGCAATTATGAATTCAAGGCTATTCTTGTTTCTTCTATTCTGCCATCCATTTTCTTTCCCTTCCTTACACTGAGTTATTTTGAGGCAAATTCAAGACATATCTTTTCATCTATGAATGCTTCAGTATGTATCTCTAAAAATAAAACCTTTTCTTTTTGCATTGCCACAATACCATAATCACACCTAAAAGTTTAACTATAACTTCTTAATACAACCAAAAATCCAGCCAGTTATGACATTTCCCTGGTTGTTTCATTAATGTGTTTTTAAAAATAGTTGATTTGTTTAAATCAAGATTCAAACACTGCATGCATTTGGTTGATAGGTCTTATAAATCTAAAAAGAATAAACGTGATTATTTACCCTACCATCCTTTTTGTTTGTTTGTTTTGAGACAAGGTCTCACTCTGTCACCTAGGTTGGAGTGCAATGGCACGATCTTGGCTCACTGCAACCTCCATCTCCTGAGTTCAAGCGATTCTTGTGTCTCAGCCTCTGGAGTAGCTGGGACTATAGGCACATGCTACCACACCCAGCTAATTTTTGTATTTTTTGGTAGAGAAAAGGTTTCACCATGTTGGCCAGGCTGCCTTCTTTCCTTCCTTCCTTCCTTCCTTCCTTCCTTCCTTCCTTCCTTCCTTCCTTCCTTCCTTCCTCCCTCCCTCCCTCCCTCCCTCCCTCCCTCCCCCTCTCTCTCTCTCCCTTTCTTTCTTTCTTTCTTTCTTTCTTTCTTTCTTTCTTTCTTTCTTTCTTTCTTTCTTTCTTTCTTTCTTTCTTTCTCTCTCTCTCTTTCTTTCTTTCTTTTCATTTATTTGTTGAAGAAACTTGACCATTTTTCCTTAGATGTCCCTGATTCTGGATTTTGTTGAATACATTCCCATGACATTAGTGAAAATGTTTCACTTCCTTCTATATTTCCTACAGATAGTAGTCAGTTCTAGAAGCGTAATCAGTGGGATTTTTTGGCAAGACAACCTCATAGGAGGTGCTGGGAACTTCTCATTGCATCCCATCAGGAGGCGTCCTGCCTCGCTGCCTCTCTTTTTGTGTTGTTAGGATTGATGGGTGGGTTCAGTTGGCATCAACCTGATCCATTTATGATTAAGTTCTCTGTGAGACTTTTCATCTAACAGCTTTAGCTGCCATTGACAGTCACTGCCTACTACAGTAGGGTTCCTACAGTGTGCTTTTCATAGAGGTGAGGTGCTGTGACCATTTTGCTTTTAGTTAACGTTAAAGCAGCTCTGTTTTAGGCAACCAAATTCATGGGACTCTCTGAGGGGAAAAAAATGGGGGTGGAGGTGAAGGAGGGATTAGTGACCAAAACGTGAGGAAAAACCTGCTTCTGATGGCCTCCTCTTTCCGCAGCCTCCACTGCCACTGGCCCTGGGAAGTTCTGCAGGAAAGAAGCCCATTTAGCTTTGTTTGATTCTGTATTTTCCAAGTACACTTGACTACGAACTTTGTATTCTATGTGGAGTCCTAATAAGGGAAAGGGAGTTAGGCTGGTGGGAGCAGGGGAAAACAAAAAGAAAAAGAAGATCAGCTTTAAGGCTGCCTTTCTTCATGGTCCAGGACATGTAGCCCTCCTGCACAAAAAACTCACAGTCCCTGCACTGATTTATCACCAGATCCTCGGCTGATAGAAAAATCCAAGTTAGCTCACCGCAACCTTGGTGTTATCAGCACAGCATAACATATCGGTATAGCCCTCTCCGGCACAAGCACCATCTTATAAATTCCCCAGCAAACTTTTGTCTCCTGGCAGTCAGCTCCTCTCTTGCTGATCTGCCCATTGCACCCTTGCAATGTATTTTCATACTTTCTCCTATAAATCTGCCTTTTTTTTTTACTTACAATTGTCTTGGTAAATTCCTTAACTGTGTGCCACCAGCCCCAGCTAGTTGCTACTTGCAACATTGTTTGCTACTTGCAACATTGTTTATCATATCTTTTACTACCCACTGGAGTAAGCTTTGGAGAATACTGTTTTAGTGTCTAGGTTACTTAAAATAATGCCACTTATTAATATATGCATGTGTTCCTTAGCTGTCTGGAACCAATCTGACAGTCTCCTGGAGGCTGTGTTCACAATAAGCTGAATGCATTCTTAGATAAGCCCTGGATGGCAGAATTGGCAATATTTCTGGCAAAGGTTCACCTGGAAACTCTGAATTGACATTGTATCCCTGGGAATGAATGCCGGAGGCAAAGAAGAAAATATCAATTTCATGTATCACCTCAATCTTACAGTGCTTGCTGGTAGCCCCTGTGATAAACCTTCAAGAAATGCCACATTGGGGTGCACCCAGGGATGCTAATACTAGATAGAGTTACTCTCTGTCTTCATTGCTTTCCTCCACGTAATCTCTGAAGCACACCTAGGGGACCATTCCCCTTCTGTTTCCCTGAGTCACAGTGCTGTCAACTCTGTCACCGCTTGCACGGTGTGGTTAGCTGATAGCAAATGAGACATTGGAGAGGTGATGTAGTAGAGGCCTTGACTGACTTTTATTTATTTATTTATTTATTGAGAAGGAGTCTTTCCCTGTTGCCCAAGCTGGGATGCAATTGCACAATCTCGGCTCACTGCAACCTCCGCCTCCTGGGTTCAAACGATTCTCCTGCCTCAGCCTACTGAGTAGCTGAGATTACATGTGCCCGCCACTATACCCAACTAATTTTTGTATTTTTAGTAGAGATGGGGTTTCCCCATGTTGGCCAGGCAGGTATTGAACTCCTGACCTTGTGATCTGACTGCTTCGGCCTCCCAAAGTGCTGGGATTACAGGCATGAACCACCGCATCTGGCCCTTGACTGACTTTGTAAAGGCAGGGATTTCATAGTGTTTCTTTCATGTGACCTTTAGGAAGAAGTGTCCACTCTCATTGTGTTTCACTTACCAGCTTGCTTTTAAAGAGCCAGGACCAGTCCACTAGCTGTGCGGAGTGCTGACCTCATGGACAAGAGCCCTGCCCTCATAGGATATCTGAGCTTGTCATAATTCAGGTAGGCGCTGTAGGGAAGCAGGGGCTCGTAGGGAGTGGGAGGAAGCTGGGGAGAAGATGAGGTGTGAGCAGTCCGGTGTGAAGGAAAGTGGGGATCCTGGGCCAACTTACCATTAAGAGGGTCCAGTCCTGTGACTGCTGTGAAGTAACCAGGATTCCATATAGAGATGGGACTCAAAGTCAGCCCAGGTGCAGCATGGTGGTCCTAGGTAAGAGGTTTGCTTTGATAGGACCCCAGCCAGGAGCTGGCGATACAGAGTTAGGGCCAAGCCCCTGGGGAAGGGACCTGGTAAGAGCTGGACAGGGTGCCAGGATCCCAGCAATAAAGTGCCTTGGTCCTGATGGGCTCAGAAGTTAGGCAGGGCTGAGTACGCTTATGGGAGTCTTCTCTGGCTAAAATAATAGAACCTGGCCTGGCGTGGTGGCTCACACCTGTAATCCCAGCACTTTGGGAGGCCCAGATGGGAGGATCACATGAGGTCAGGAGTTCGAGACCAGCCTGGCCAAGATGACGAAACCCCATCTCTACTAAAAATACAAAAATTAACGTGATGGCGGGCTCCTGTAATCCCAGCTACTTGGGAGGCTGAGGCAGGAAAATCATTTGAACCTGGGAGGCAGAAGTTGCAGTGACCCAAGACTGCACCACTGCACTCTAGCCTGGGCGACAGAGTGAGACTCTGTCTTAAAAAAAAAAAAAAAAAAAAAAAAAGCAGGGCCTAAACATTAACAGACACATCCTAATATCTAACACTATAGGACAGGTTGAAATGGACAGCCAGGATAATGGAGTGATTAAAACTATAGACGCTGATGCCAGCCTTCCAGGGTTCAAATCCTAGTGCAGCTATGTGACCTCAGGCAAGTTGCTCCACCTCCCTGTGTCCCAGGCTCCCCATCTATAAAGTGGAGACAAATACTTCCCTCATAGTGTTGTTATGAGGATTAAAGGAGTTGAGATACGTAAAAGCACTTAGAACAGTGCCTGGCACAAGGTCAAATGCTGAGTGTTACCTGTTAATATCAAATTGTGGGTTTAGAGGACAGATCAGTGATTTCAGCCCGGTGCACTCTGAGGAAAGGACCGTAACTTCAGTAAGGTGTCCGAGAGCTGAGTGCAAGCTGGATAAGCCATGGTAAGGAGGGGGTGCTCCAGGGCAGGTGGACAGGAGCCGAGGCAGGGAGGGAGCAGACATAGCCACCAGTGAGAGAGTGAGGGAAAGCTGTGGTCCTCATCGCACAGACAGCTATTTCGAGGATAAGGAGGGTCATAGGCCCCCTTTCCAGGCTCATAGGCCTAGGTCATGGTTTGCTGCTCTCTTCCGGGTAAGAAGGGGTGATGGCCGGCTCATATCTGTGTCTCTAGGTTACTTGATTTCCCCTGGTGGCCTCCTTTCTAGAGGCCCCCATGTATCTCCCATCCTGTTCTCTTCAGGTCACTCACAAAAATTTCAAACTTAATGTCAGGTTATAATTTTTCATTTTCTGATCACTCAGCTTGCTTTTGCTTTTTCTTTTTTTACACAAGAAAAGAAGATTTGGCTCATTCCAGAGTTTTCATGGGATTCTGAAATATATTTTTCCTTCCTCTTGATAATAGTTCGATGAAAGTGGGGTAGGGAGAGTGCCAAGTGCCTCAAAGTCCCAGGGGTTCAGAAGTTTCTGCGGCGGCCGGCTGTCTGGCCTGTCTGCACCAGGGGCTCTGTGCAGTCACTGCCCCAGCTTTTCAGGGCAGGAATCCGACCTTCTATGCCAGTACCATGCCAGCTGCCCAGTGCAGTGTCTCCAGCCCCACTTTCCTCCCCTCTCATGGTAATCTGGGGCTCTAATGCCAGGCCAAGCAACTACTATTGCCCCCCTCCTAATACCATCCATTTTCACTTTTGTCTTGGAAAAATCTGGCCCCTTACACTTGGGGCTCTAGAAATATACTGATGTTTTTTGTTTTTTGTTTTTTTTTAAATTTAAGCTAGGTGTTGCAGTTCATACCTGTAATCCCAGCACTTTGGGAGGCCAAGGTGGGAGGATGACTTGAGCCCAGGAGTTTGAGACCTCATCTCTCAAAAAATTTAAGAAAACCATCAGCTGGACATGGTGGTATGCACCTGTGGTCCCAGCTACTTGTGAGGCTGAGGTGGGAGGATGGCTTGAGGCCAGGAGTTCAAGGCTGCAGTGAGCTATGGTTGTGCCTCTGCACTCCTTATTTTATTGTTATTTTTAGAGACAGGGTCTCACATCCTCTGGGTCATTCCTCAGCTCTATACTTCTGCACAAAATAATGAATATTGGGCTTCTAGTTCTTCCCATCTCTCACTTCTATGTCCCTCTGTCTTCTCTCAGCAGCACGTCTGGGCCAGTCCAGTGAGGTGTAGCGTGAAGCTGAGCCCTTGGTTCATCCTTGGTTCCATTGTGAAGTCACACAGTAGCTTGGTGTGTTAAAGGCAAACCTCATGGGTGTCTAGTAAGCCTTGATTGTTTCTAACAGACTGCTTTGGCATTCTCTAATTAGCAGCCTCAGTCCCTGTGTCAGTCTGAGAGCCACCTCCCAATTCATAATCATTGTTAACCTTAAAAAGTAGGTACAAGTCAGACAAAGTGGTGGCATATGTCTGTGGACCCAGCTACTCGAGAGGCTGAGGCAGAAGAATTGCTTGAGTCCAGGAGTTCGAGGCTGTAGTGAGCTATGATTGCACCACTCCACGCCAGCCTGGGCAACATAGCAAGACCCCTGTCTCTAAAAACAAAAAAAATGGTACAGTATCTATTTGGTCCTGCCCACTTATCAAGCATGAGATGCTAAAGCTCTCATTATTTGTTGCTAAGTTCTTTGTGAATCTGAGTCAGCTGGTTATTTTCCCTGTTCACAGAGGAGGTATGTGCTTCCCTGTGCTTGGCAGTCTGGGTGAGGAACAAGGTGGTGAGGTGCTACTAAGGCCAAATACAAGGCCTGCCTCCCTTCCATGACATCTGCAGACATGATTTCAGGGCCAGGTCTGGGTACTGCTTGAAACAGTACTTTCTGAAGGAAAGTACCACAGAAGGAAATTACCTCGTAAGAATAAAAGGAGAACTTCAAACATGCTGTCAATATTTGATGAAGCAACCAGTTCAGGTCACGCTGGGTAGTCAACCGCTCTTGGGTTGAGAAAACCATGGCTAATGAGACAAGGAAGCACACCTGAGCCAACTTGCTCACGAGCTGAAATATTCAAATGTGGGCACAAAGTAGTTACCTAAGTCTTGCACCTGCTGTGACTCAGCGCACACCAGAGTGTCAAATCGAGATTTAACAGGATGCCAGTACCAGCGGCAGAAAGAGCATTTCACAATGATGCCACCAAATGGTGCCAGGGAAGGGAGGAGAGAGCCCACTGCGTCCTGCCGTCACCTATGCAGGACTTTCTGGAACCTTTCATCTAACAGCAGGGGACGGGCTGATGTCTGGCTTCCTTGGAGTAGCTTGCAAAATAAATTAGCATGGATCTGACATTTCAAATTTGCCAATTGTAGATTTTTAAAGTGTATTGAGCGGTGTGTGTGTGTGTGGGGGGGGTTGGTTTCATGATTGCTGCTAAAAATTTTTGCCACTCACATGACTATATACAATTTTCACTGATTTAATTACTGCTTAGAAAAGAAGTTGCCAGATTGAGGTGCCCAGGAAAAGACATGAGTAGCATGCATCACATTACTCATGGTGTCCAAGGCAGAGTCAGTATTGCTCAAAACCTTTCAGCAGCCTTTAGTCTACATCCAGTGGTTTTAAAGTGACATGTAATTAGCTGACTTATTTTGTGGTCCCTTCTTCATGATTGTGCCTTGGACAAGTATCAAAAGAGATCTGCCTGCAGGTGTTTATATAAATCTTTCAATTCAGTATCTTGTGGGCTTACAGAAGTGCTTTCAAGTGCTTATGGGAGAAAATCTTGAAAAGATGGTAGACCCATTTATAGGAGAGGTGGCAAACTATGTACTGTTTAGAATATAGAAAAAAAGATGTATGTATCTGCTTTAAGCATCATTTTATTAGAACACAAGGCTTACTCTATAAGTAGTAAAACCTAAGGCTTGGCAGCATTTTTAATACTCCAGGGACTGCAGCTAATGTGGAAAGGGCTAATTTGGTTCATGGCAAGATCCAAATAAGTTCTAGAATAATTAGAAAATCCAACTCAAAATACGTGTTGACTGAGTGGTTCTGAGACTGAGAGCTGTTCCTGGCAGGTGGGGTGTCTACCACCTGGATGCATTTGAATCATCGTCACAGAGCAGGCGAGGACCTTAGCTGGCATCTCCTCCAGCTTCCCCTGCTTCGAGTCCTGCAATTGATTCTTTGACAGTCTAGATGGTTGAACATGCCCGGGACCTCACAGGCAGCCTAGCTCATGGGTGCTTGCCCTGCTCGAAGTTTATAAAGTCCTCCTGTGGCTTCTAACCATGAGGCCTGATCTCTGGAACTTCTCACAGTGAATCCCACTTCTATAAAACAGGCTTTCTAAGATTTGAAGTTAGGTCTTATGCTTCCCATACTCTCCCTTTTCCTTTTCCAGGCTAGTTCTGTAGATCTGGGTGCTTCTGAAGTTGCTCACGTAATCAAAGAGGGTGAACTTCCCATAGAGCAGTGCTTCAGCCAAGCCATAGCAGTAGCTGTGCTTCTGAACCAGGCTCTCCAAAAGGCCCACATGCACTTTTCCAGACCAGCACCCATTCCTCCCTGGCAGAGTTTCCAGATCTTTTACCATCATGCAGGACAGTTTTCTGGGTGACCTTGGACTGGCCCAGTTCTCCCCGACTTTCTTGCTTGCAGTTCTCAAGAATAACTGTAGAATGTGCTGGGAGTGCAACATTCCGAGATAGGGAGGGACTGACTGGAACAGCCTGAATTCTCTCCAGCTCCCCTACTAGAAACAGGATGTCCTTCAATGCTTTATCCCAGCAACTCATGTTCCCTGGGGTATAAAACCCAGGGAGGTCGCTTTTTGGGGGACCTTCAGCTGCTGGGCAAGTGAAGCACATGTGGGAGACTCCATCCACTCCGGGCAGCTTTCCTGAGCCCTGGGGAACCAGCTCACCCTGAATCCTGGGCTTCTGTTGTCTCTTGCTGCCTGTCTGAAGTAATAAATCCCCTTCATGTAACTTGTGTGTGGGTGTTCAGTCTCATCCGACTCAAACAAGTTAATTACCAGTGTTCTGTGAATCTGCTTTACACATTCTGGAGGTCCACCATGAGATGGGCATCAATTAGCCAATGGTCTTAAAATGGGTGCCCAGCAAAGAAATGAAATATGGCGGGTGTAGTCTGGTCAGAGCTCCCTTTTCTGGGCAGTGTAATTTTAAATGGTTGGGCAGGTTGAGAGATTCACCTACCGCCTTTTGGCTGTATTTAACATTTCCTGAACATCTTTTACAAATTATTATTTGTATGATGTAAATTATTTAATTTAATATGACCATTTTGGAAAACAATTTGGCATAGTAAAGTTGACCCGGCAATTCCATTTTTAGTTGTATACTCTACAGAATCTCTTGCACATATGTACCAGGAGACATGTAAAGACTGTGTATGGTAGCATTGTCTGCAATAACAAAAACAAGCAAACCAAACTGGACATATCCCAAATGTCCATTGATAGAAGAATGGGTGTATTATTCATTCTTTTTTTTCTATTTTTTTTGTTGTGGTAAAACATACACAACCTAAAATTTACAACTTTAACCATTTTTAAGTGTCCAGTTTAGTGGCATTAAGTATATTCACATTTTTGTTGTGTAACCATCACCACCATCCATTTCCAGGATGTTTTCATCTTCCCCACCTGAAACTCTGCACCCATCTGTATTAGTCAGGGTTCTCTAGAGGGACAGAACTAATAGGATAGCTATATGTATATATATGAGTTTATTAAGTATTAACTCACATGACCACAAGGTCCCATAATAGGCCATCTGCAAGCTGAGGAGCAAGGAGAGCCAGTCTGAGTACGAAAACTGAAGAACTTGGAGTCCAATGTTCGAGGGGAGGAAGCATCCAGCACAGGAGAAAGATGTAGTCTGGGAGGCTAGGCTAGTCTAGTCTTTTCATATTTTTCTGCCTGCTTTATATTCTAGTTGTGCTGGCAGCTGATTAGATGGTGCCTACCCAGATTAAGGGTGGGTCTGCCTTTCCCAGTCCACTGACTCAAATTTTTTTTTTTTTTTTTTAAATACTTTAAGTTCTAGGGTACATGTGCACAACGTGCAGGTTTGTTACATATGTATACATGTGCCATGTTAGTGTGCTGCACCCATTAACTCGTCATTTACATTAAGTATATCTCCTAATGCTATCCCTCCCCGCCCCTCCCCACAATAGGACCCGGTGCGTGATGATCCCCTTCCTGTGTCCAAGTGATCTCATTGTTCAATTCCCACCTATGAGTGAGAACATGCAGTATTTGGTTTTCTGTTCTTGTGATAATTTGCTGAGAATGATGGTTTCCAGTTGCATCCATGTCCCTACAAAGGACACGAACTCATCCTTTTTTATGGCTGCATAGTATTCCATGGTGTATATGTGCCACATTTTCTTAATCCAGTCTGTCACTGATGGACATTTGGGTTGATTCCAAGTCTTTGCTATTGTGAATAGTGCTGCAATAAACATACATGTGCATGTGTCTTTACAGCAGCATGACTTATAATCCTTTGGGTATATCCCCAGTAATGGGATGGCTGGGTCGAATGGTATTTCTAGTTCTAGATCCTTGAGGAATCTCCATACTGTTTTCCACAATGGTTGAACTAGTTTACAGTCCCACCAACAGTGTAAAAGTGTTCCTATTTTTCCACATCCTCTCCAGCACCTGTTGTTTCCTGATTTTTTAATGATTGCCATTCTAACTGGTGTGAGATGGTATCTCATTATGGTTTTGATTTGCATTTCTCTGATGGCGAGTGATGATGAGCATTTTTTCATGTGTCTGTTGGCTGTATGAATGTCTTCTTTTGAGAAGTGTCTGTTCATATCCTTTGCCCATTTTTTGATGGGATTGTTTGTTTTTTCCTTGTAAATTTGATTGAGTTCTTTATAGGTTCTGGATATTAGTCCTTTGTCAGATGAGTAGATTGCAAAAACTTTCTCCCATTCTGTAGGTTGCCTGTTCACTCTGATGGTAGTTTCTTTTGCTGTGCAGAAGCTCTTTAGTTTAATTAGATCCCATTTGTCAATTGTGGCTTTTGTTGCTGTTGCTTTTGGTGTTTTAGACATGAAGTCCTTGCCCATGCCTATGTCCTGAATGGTATTACCTAGGTTTTCTTCTAGGGTTTTTATGGTTTTAGGTCTAACATTTAAGCCTCTAATCCATCTTGAATTAATTTTCGTATAAGGAGCAAGGAAAGGATCCAGTTTCAGCTTTCTACTTATGGCTAGCCAATTTTCCCAGCACCATTTATTAAATAGGGAATCCTTTCCCCATTTCTTGTTTTTGTCAGGTTTGTCAAAGATCAGATGGCTGTAGATGTGTGGTATTATTTCTGAGGGCTCTGTTCTGTTCCATTGGTTTATCTCTCTGTTTTGGTTCCAGTACCATGCTGTTTTGGTTACTGTAGCCTTGTAGTATAGTTTGAAGCACTGACTCAAACGTTAATCTCCTTTGGCAACACCCTCAGAGACACACCCAGGATCAATACTTTGTATCCTTCAATCCAATCAAGTTGACACTCAGTATTAACCATCACAAGTCCACCCCTTGTCAACTTGAACCCATACACATCTCCTGAGATCATACATAGTCTTCAAATAAAGACAATAATAAGGTCATAGTTATGCTTAACATAATACAACTATCCTTCATACAACCAGAAACACACCAATCCCCAACCAAAATATTATTACATAAAATTGACAATACTTAAATGCTGATATGAGGTCAACACATCTTATGTCACATGATAAAGGAAATAGGAAATAAAGTGAAATAAAATTAGTATAAGTGTATACATGCACAAACATGTTTTTAGCAAAGGAGGAGGAAATACTCATGACAATTACAGTCCTTGTTTCTGCAGTTGATCACATGGTCATAGCTGGTATTGATGACTACTACTTCTACTACTCATTCTGTATTCCCTTTTCCTTCAGCAAGCATCTCGGCAGGTCGTATTTTTTTTTTTTTTTTCCCTTGTGGAGTGACCCAAACCTTCATTCCCGAAGAGTCTGGGCCATCTGTAGCCTTACCTGGCTTGGGCTGTTGTAGTTTCCCATTGACCTTAATCACAGGGCATGGTAATACTAAGAGAGGCCCTAATGGATCTCCTGTATTCCATGCATACTCTTCCTTACCTCTGTTGTGGAGTAGTAGACTGATTTCATCTTGATAGTCTGGGTCAATCACCCCAGCCAACACTGTAACTCCCTTAGCCTGTTGACTTAAAGACAGGAGGATCCCAAAGTGTCCAGGTGGCACTCGTAACTTTCCAGTTTAATGGAATCGTTGTTTTATCTCCTGGTGGCAGCATTCCTCCCTCTGGAACTAAGACCTCTAGGCCAGCAGAATGTAATGTTGCAGGAACAGGAAGCACAAATTTTGCTAGTGGATCACTTGAGGTAATGGTGAGTGGTGCCACTTACACTTCCACCCCTTGATTCCTGGATCCATGAATCCTGGCTATGGGAGAAGCAGTACAGTATACTGGACGTTGATTCAGGGCATACACGGCCTTCTGGAGAACTTGCCCCAGCCCTGCAAAGTATTGTCAAGTAGATGGCATTGTAATTGTGACTTCAAAAGGCCATTCCATCGTTCTATCATTCCAGCTGCCTCAGGATGATGAGGAACATGGTAAGACCGGTAAATTTCACGAGCATGAGCACACTGCTGTACTTCTTTAGCCATAAAGTGAGTGCCTTGGTCAGAGGCAATGCTGTGTGGAACACCATGATGGTGGATAAGGCATTCTGTGAGTCCACAGATGGTAGTCTTGGCAGAAGCATTGCGTGCAGAATAGGCAAACCCATATTTGGAGTAAGTATCTATTCCAGTGAAGACAAACCTCTGCCCTTTCCATGATGGAAGAGGTCCAATATAATTAACCTGCCACCAGGTAGTTGGCTGATTACCCTGAGGAATGGTGCCATATCGAGGGCTCAGTGTTGGTCTCTGCTGCTGGTTAATTGGGCACTCAGCAGTGGTTGTAGCCAGATCAGTATTGGTGAGTGGAAGTCCATGTTGCTGAGCCCATGCTTAACCTCCATCACTGTCACCATGGCCACTTTGTTCACAGGCCAGTTGGGCGATGTCAGCGGTGGCTGGGGAAAGTGGCTGACTGGTGTTCACAGAACGAGTCATCAATTCACCTGATTATTAAAATCCTTCTCTGCTGAGGTCACCTGTTGGTGAGCACTTACATGGGATACAAATCTCTTCATAGTTTTTGACCACTCTAGAAGTCCATCCACACCTCTTCCCCAAATTTCTTTGTCACCAACTTTCCAATCATGCTTTTTCCAAGTGCATGACCATCCAGCCAAACCACTGGCTACAGCCCATCAATCAGTATATAATCACATATCTGGCCATTTCTCCTTCCACACAAAGTGCACTGCTCAAAGTTCTTCCCACTGGGAAGATTTCTCTCCACCACTGTCCTTCAGGGATGTCCTAGAAAGGGGCTGTAGCGTTACAGCTGTCCCCTTTTGGGTGGTGCCTGCATATCATGCGGACCCATCTGTGAACCAGGCCCTAGTCTTTCCTTCTCTGTCAACTGATCATAGGGAACTCCCCATGAGGCCATCAGTGCAGGCTCGGGTAGAGAAGGCAGGGTGGCAGGAGTGGAGACCATGGGCATTTGAGCCACTTCCTTATGTGACTTACTTGTGCCTTTAGGACCTGCTCCAGCCTGATCACGTATATACCACTTCCATTTGTTGATGGAATGCTGCTGCGCACGACTCACTTTATGGATAGATAGGTCAGAAAGCACCCAGTTCATGATGGGTAGTTCAGGTTTACATGTTGACTTGATGACCAATAGTTAATGTTCAGTTTCCACTGAAGCCCAGTAACAGGCCAAGAGCTGTCACTTAAAAGGAGAGTAGTTACCTGCAGAAGAAAACTCTAAATTCTCCTCTTCCCCCAACCCCTGGCAACCTCTATTCTACTTTCTGTCTCTATGAATTTGCCTATTTTAGGTACCTCATATAAGATACTTGTCCTTTTGTGACTGACTTATCTTACCTAGCATAACGTCCTCAGGTTCATCCATTTAACTTAAGGCTGAGTAATATTCCATCATACACACACACACACCACATTTCGTTTATCCATTCATCCATTGATGGACACTTGGTTTGCTCCCACCTTATGGCTATTGTGAATAATGCTATGACATAAGCATACAAATGTATGTTCTTATTCCTGCTTTCACTTCTTTTGGGTATATACCCAGATGTGGAATTGTATGGTAATCCTATGTTTAAATTTTTGAAGAATTTTTTATTTAAAATAAAAAAATTTAAATTTAAAAATTTGAAGAATCATACTATATTCTACAGCAGCTGTACCTGTTAATTCATTTTGTGCTACATATATTTTATAGTATAAATGTAATTCTTTAGATATTGCCAAGCTTTTTTCTAAAGTGGTTTGCTAATATATATATAAAACCATCAACAGTGGATTAAGAATTCCTAGTGATCCATATTTTTGCCAATACTGAGTATTAACAGATTTCTTTATTTTTGCCAATTCAGTGGCTTTAAAATGAATATCTTATGATACCCTTGACTTTAATGTCCTTGATTGTCATTGTGATTACTCCTCATTTTATATGTTTGAAAGTTTTATTTTTCACATGGAAGCCTTTAGTCCATTTAGAATTATTATTTTGGAGATGGAGTTTCCCTCTTGTAGCCTAGGCTGGAGTGCAATGGTGCAATCTGGGCTCACTGCAACCTCCTCCTCCCAGGTTCAAGTGATTCTCCTGCCTCAGCCTTCTGAGTAGCTGGGATTACAGGTGCCAGCCACCACACCCTGCTAATTTTGTATTTTTAGTAGAGATGGGTTTCACCATGTAGGTCTCGAACTCCTGACCTCAGGTGATCTGCCCACCTTGGCCTCCCAGAGTGCTGGCGTCACAGGCGTAAGCCGCAGCACCCAGCCCATTTAGAATTATTTTTTATGTATCATGTATGATACGGGCTCTAATTTCTTTCCTTTGTTACATGGACCACTGAATGTGCTGGCTCCATCCTTTTCCCAGTGCACCTCTTATATTCCAGGTTTCTGTATCTGGTGGGTCTACCTCTGAGCTCTCCAACTGTTCCTTAGTCAATTTGTCCACTTGGGTTAATGGTATCTCCCTCCACAGTGATGGATCAAGGGGACTGATGCTGGGTTAATCAGGCACTTATCCTGTACTGTAATCACACCTGCATATGGACTGTGTAGTTAGAATTGGCCCGCTGGTTTAATAAAACATGGTCCATGCACTCATGGGGCTCTCAGACACATATTTAAATCCTGATGCAATGTAGTAGTGTGGCAATGGAAGAATGTTTGAAATGTTATGAGAAAAAGACAGTAAAGGAAACAATTAATTCTAGGAAGAGGGTGTCCAAGAAGGTAACAGTTATGGAAGCTGACTATGTCAAACAGTAGGTGTATAATGTCATGGGTGAGAGCTGAGATCTAGAGGTAGACAAACTCATGTTCGAATCCAAGCACCCACACTCATTAGCTGTGTGACCCTGACAAATCCCTGAGTCCTCGATGAGCCTTGACACCCTACCTCAGAAGGTTGTTGGGAAAATTAAAACAGATCATGTGTCAGGAGCACATAGCAGTACCTGACGCATTGTTAAGTGCTCAGTAAATGGAAACCTTTGAATTCATCCAATAATACTGAGTACCTACCAGGTGCCAGACATGGTAGTAAGCTATAAATATAAGTCTGAGTGAAGCAAATGGTCTCAGCCCTCAGTGTGATTTTCAGTGGGATAGATAGGTGCTCATCAAATAATGACACAATTAGATCATGAAAGACTTTGATGAGAACTATCAAGGAAATTATATAGTAAGCTAAGACAGAGTCGAATAGGGAAACATGATTTATGATTATTATTTTCACTACTTCTGAGCCAAAACTTGAAGGATGATTAGGAGTTTCTGGGGGAGTGGCAGATCACCTGAGTTCAGGAGTTTGAGACCAGCTTGACTAACATAGTGAAAACCTATCTCTACTAAAAAAATACAAAAATTAGCCAGGCATGGTGGTGGGCACCTGTAACCACAGCTACTTGGGAGGCTGAGGCAGGAGAATTGCTTAAACCCGGGAGGTGGAGGTTGCAGTGAGCCAAGGTCATGCCACTGCATTCCAGGCTGGACAACAGAATGAGACTCTGTCTCAAAAAAAAAAAAAAAAGAAAAGAATGGGCTCTTTCTTTTCCATTTCCCCTCAGGTGCCTCAGTGTCAGCTGGGGACCTTAGGCAGGATTTCCTGGACAGGTAGCATGAGCATGTGAAACTGGGAGGGTGGGAAACAGGAATTAAGCTGATTGGGCAGCCAGCCTATCCCAGCCAAGTCAATATGCTTTTCTACACATTGTTCTGACCCAAAACACATATCTTTAGGCTTTATGCCGCTCACTGCTGCCAACTGGCCACCCAACCATGGATTCATGTAAAAGTGTTGGAGTTATCAGTATAGGCTCTGGACTTGGTTAACTTCAGTTAGAGTCCTAGCTCTGCCACTTACTAACATGCAACCTTGGACCAATTACTGAACCCCTCTGAGCCCTTCCTTCCCCTCTGGTGTGGAAAAGCTTCCGTGAGGAAGGGTAATAAGTGAGTGTGTCTGGCACAGGGGCTGGCATACAGTGAGCAGGCAACATGGCGCACACTCCTGCCCATTGCATGGAAGGCGGACAGAGCCAGGCAGACATATAGTCCTGCACACAGCCCCTCTTGTCCTGACCTCTGAACTTTTGCTGTTTCTTCTCCTTGGATAAACTTCCATCTCAATCTCATATACTTTTTTGTTTGTTTGTTTGTTTTTTTGAGACAGGGTCTCACTCTGTCACCCAAGCGGGAGTGCAGTGGTGTGATCACAGCTCACTGCAGCCTTGACCTCCCAGGCTTAAGCAATCCTCCCACCTCAGCCTCTGCCTTCTACAGTGCTGGGATTACAGGCATAAACTACTGTGCCCAGCCATAATTCCCGTGTACATTTAACTAAATTATTTTCAGAGCTCAACTGAAGTCCCACTTCTATGAAGTCTTTTAATGTAGCAGTAGCTTTAGCTTCCAGGGATGTTTTCTTTCTCTAGATTACTGTTATGGCTTTAATCCACACCTGCCCCATTTAGGTTCTGGTTACATTCTGCTTTATGCTGATCTGTAATCATTACACGGACATTTTGTCATTTCATCTAAAATAAAACTCTTGGAAGTCAGGGTAAATATTTTGCTTCTAGTAACTACAGGAAAAACCTGTATATGTAAAAGGGAGGTAGAAGTTTGCATTGCCAAGCTGGGCATGGTGGCTCACGCCTGTAATCCCAGCACTTTGGGAGGCCAAGGTGGACAGATTGCTCGAGCCCTGGAGTTTGAGATCAGACTGGGTAGCGTGGTGAAAGCCTACGAAAGCTACAAAAAATAAATCAGGCATGGAGGTAGGTGCCTGTAGTGCCAGCTACTTCAGGAAGCTGAGACCAGGAAGTTGAGGCTATAATGAGCTGTGATTGAGCCACTGCACTCCAGCCTGGGTGACACAGTGAGACCTGTCTCAGAAAAAACAACAACCAAAAAGGAGTTTGCATTGACTAGCTTGAGGTACTCTCTTTTTCTTCCTTTTTCTTTTGAGATAGGGTCTTGCTCTGTTGCCCAGGTTGGAGTACAGTGTTATGATTATACTTCACTGCAGCTATGATCTCCTGGACTCATGCAAACCTCCCACCTCAGCCTCCCGAGTAGCTGAGACTACAGTTGTGCACTACCTACCATGCCTGGCTAATTTTATTTTTATTTGTTATTATTATTTTTTTAGAGACAAGGTCTCACTATTTGGCCAGGCTGGTCTTGGATTCCTGGGCTCAAGCGATTCTTCTGCCTCAGCCTCCTGAGTAGCTGAGAGTACAGTCTCGAGCCACCGTGCCTAGCTGATGTAATTTTTCTTGCTTAGTAAAGAGCTAAGGCTCTGAATTTTCGTAATTCTCATATACAAATTCTTATATAATTTTCAAAGAATCATGCTTTCTTTATATTTGATTATATATTCCTGTCCATTATAAATACAGAAATATGAGAAATTCATTAGCAAACTATATCTACCCCTTTCTCCTCAACACATGCACACTCCAAAAGAGGGACAGTTGGAGGCCAAGATTATCACAAAAAGATGTTGGTACTGGGATGCTAGTCTCCAGAGTTTCCACTGGGGGCTGGTGTCCTCTCCTCTTACGTGCTACGTGCTGATGTGAGGGTTGTCGTACTCAGTCCCAACCCCTTCTTGGTTGGTTGTGAATGGATCTGGAGGCTGCTGGTGGCTGTCCCTGTCACTGCCCCACTGTAGCTCTAGTCTGAGGCAGAGGCTCTGCATCACTGCTTTTCAAATGTTTTGCTTATGTAGCAGGACGAGCCGCAGACAAAACTCCTCAGACACCGAGTTAAAGAAGGAAGGGGTTTATTTGGTTGGGGGCATCGGCAAGACTTCTGTCTCAAGAGCCGAGCTCCCCGAGTGAGCAATTCCTGTTCCTTTTAAGGGCTCACAACTCTAAGGGGGTGCGCATGAGAGGGTCGTGATCGATTGAGCAAGCAGGGGGTACGTGACTGGGGGCTGCATGCACTGGTAATTAGATCGGAACAAAATAGGACAGGGATTTTCACAGTGCTTTTCTATACAATGTCTGTAATCTATAGATAACATAACGGATTAGGTCAGGGGTCGATCTTTAACTACCAGGTCCAGGGTGTGGTGCTGGGCTGTCTGCTTGTGGATTTCATTTCTGCCTTTTAGTTTTTACTTTTTCTTTCTTTTGAGGCAGAAATTGGGCATAAGACAATATGAGGGGTGGTCTCCTCCCTTACTTAGACACTGTTCTCTTCCCATCCCCAAAAAGGACACCCTCTTCAAGCAAAATGCCCTCAGCCAGCAGTGGACAGTCTGCACTGAAGGTTATCACAGCTGCCCAGAAGCAGGTTGGCAGCTCCTAGGAGGCTAGGCTAGGGGCATTCGCATGACACATCCCTGTGTGGCAGCCTTCACCTTTGGTCTTGAAATAAAGCATGCAATTTTTGAATTTCTTCTACCTTAGTTCTCTCTCTTCTGAGGACATTGTTTCCAAAAGGGTGGCTTTCAGGGGTCTCAGCCTCATAGTCTGGGAGCTTGATCTTTCATCCCCAGTCTTTTCCCTTTTCCTCCTGGGAAGTCCAAGGTCTTTCCCGCAGTGTGACCTCTACAGGCCTGCTGTGGCATCCCAGTGACATCCAGGAAAGGCCCCCCCTTCATTTTGACACCAAATGTAAGTGTCCAAGGTAAGCATCCTGCCTGCCGTGAAGCAGGTCTGGAAATGGCTGAAAGAATCTTTTTAAAAAGTTACCATTTCTCTTAGAAGAAAAATCTCAGTTTAAACTCTGACAACCAGTTTCTCTGGTCAACGTCCGTTTCTCTGGTCAACGCCCGTTTCTCTGGTCAACTCCCGTTTCTCTAGTACATTTTCACACGCAGTTGGGCAGACTTGTCCTCCCACTTCTGAGAACAGAGAACACCTAATTTTCACAGTCCAGATTCCCTATTTGTATTAAAATAATCTCTCCATATGTTTGTCAATCCCTGAAGGCTTTCTTGGCTTGTATTATTTTATCCTTTACAAAACATCTTACTCAATTTAGGATGAGAAAACAAACCCATGACAAACTTTCACTGCCCGTGGGTGTTCACCATAAACTCCCCTACCGCCTGCAGATACTTTTTGTTGTGGTCCTGAAAGTTGACGAATGAAAAGAACCTACTTTTCCAACTTGTTTTGGCTTACTTTGTAGTGAGGTTTTGCAAGGTTCTCAGCAGGAGGAAATTAAGGAGGACCAGGACCAGACATCTACAGATCTGTCCGTTTCTAGAGAACAAGTACATTTTACAGGACTCTACAAAAGACGGTTCGCAGCACTGTACTTCAGAGCAGAGTCAAAAGACCAAGTCATGTGAAGTGGTTTACAGTGAGGAGAAAAAATGACCTGCTGCCTTTTAGTTATGAAGTTGCTAATACTCATCTTGAGGGAGAAATTCACATTAATTTCACCAACACCATAAGCTTCCAATTCGATTCAAAAACTCCAATGTTGCCAAATAGAAACGTATGCCCTTATTCATTCTCAAGTAGAATGAAATAAAATTGATTGTCTATAAAATATTTATCAGCTCTAGGCTAGTGTTTGAATTATAATATCTCCTGCAGGCTTTAAAATGTCCTCTCTCTGCTTATTTCATTATTGAGTAGGCAGACAAAATTTTTTACTTAATGCAGTAACTATAATGTGTTTACTGGGATTAATTTACACACCCTTGAGGATTAATTTAATTCCTTTATGATAGCAATTTTTCCTGGGATATTTTTCCCCCAAGGGGTCACATCCAAATTTATTAGACTGTTATATGGGTCACAATTATTTGGGTGTAACTGAATAATTTATGCCCATGTTTGCCAAGCCTGGCTGCCCATCAGAGTTACCTGGGGAACGTCTTAAAAATGTAGCTTTCCAGGTCCTTCTCCAGATCCAGTGAAGCAGAGTACGGTCTGAGAATTCTTGCATTTAAAGATGCTCCCCAGTGATTCAGGTATAGCAGCCTAGTTAGTGGACAAGGGTTTGGGAACTGATAAATATAGTTTAGTTTCATGCGATTTTAAGGTAAAATGTTATTGTTTTTAGCTGCAGAATTTTCTGTTGCTAACACCACATGCCCTTGTCTCTTTTCCTCCTGCCACTTACCAGAATTGCCCAAGCTTCCCTCCCTGTATTAGAAGTAGAAATGAGAGGAGGAGAACACGTGAGATGAAAAAGGTTTGGAGTGGAACTGTGTTGTCACTGATGGTGGTCAGTGTGACCAGAAGAGCCAGCAGGACCAAACAGAACAGACCCCAGATAAGGTTCTCATTCTCCTTCCTGCTGGCCTGGCCTGTCCCAAGCTTTTTGAGTCAGTGTTGCTCTATTCGACTGGGTCACTGTAAGCCCTCAAAAAAGTGACGTTGGTCCTGGGTTATGTCCCGACCTGAATTCACCTTGCTCAGTGATATGCATTGGTATCTGGGCACAGGATTTGAAAAACACTGACCAGTAAAGTTGATGATGGGTAGACATAGTTACACCATTTCAAAGCCATCAAGTCTAAAACAACCACAACAAAAACACTAAAAAAATCCTTAGGTGTTGTTTCCCTCTCCTTAATGCCAGTGAGAGATTTTTCTATACTGCACGAAGGACACCCATCTATTTGTTTATTTGTTTATTTATGAGATGGAGTCTTGCTCTGTCGCTCAGGCTGGAGTGCAGTAACACGATCTCAGCTTACTGCAGCCTCTGCCTCCCGGGTTCAAGCGATTCTCGTGCCTCAGCCTCCCGAGTAGGGAGGTGGGATTACAGGTGCCCACCACTAATCCTGGTTAATTTTTGTATTTTTAGTAGAGAGGGGGTTTTGCCATGTTGGCCAGGCTGGTCTTTAACTCTTGACCTCAGGTGATCCACCCGCCTCAGCCTCCCAAAATGCCTGGGGTTAGAGGCGTGAGTCACCACTCCCAGTCTAGATCCATCTATTTTGAGCTAAAAATTAATCTTCTGGTTTAATCTAGGATTTTATGAAAATAAATTAATTTATCCATTAGAAAAGTCTTACTTGTCCTACAAAAACATTTTAAGGCATGTGTTTTGGGAGCACATGGCAAGTTCCAACCATACAAAAGGCATATGGTAAAAAATAAAGCTCTTTCTCATCCTTTCTAGGTTTTATTCCTTAGAGACACTCACTGATACCACTTTCTTGGCTACTCTTTGAAAAATGTTTTGTACTCATACCAAATACCAGCTCATATGTATATAGGCATCCCCTTATAAAACCAGTTGTTTCCAGCCTTTTTGCTATTATAAAAAATGCTCTAATGAACATATACATATACATACCTGTGCCTGTGTCTCTGAACCATGGGGCAGTATATCTGAAGGAGAAATTTTGGGAAGTAAGGTTCCTGGCTCAATGGGTTTTGACAGATAGTCCAAATTGCCCCCAAGGGCTTGGGCCAGTTTGCCACTCATCAATGGTGTGAAAGTCATTTTGCTGTATGTTCTTATTGTTTCTAAAAGCATTTTGTTTTTTGAGATGGAGTTTTACACTGTTGCCCAGGCTGGAGTGCAGTGGTGTGATCTTGGCTCACTGCAACCTCCCCCTCCCAGGTTCAAGTGGTTCTCCTGCCTCAGCCTCCCAAGTAGCTGGGATTACAGGTGCGCGCTACCACGCCTCACTAATTTTTGTATTTTTAGTAGAGATGGGGTTAAGTTGTGTTGGCCAGGCTGGTCTCAAACTCCTGACCTCAGGTGATCCTCCTGCCTCGGCCTCCCAAAGTGCTGGGATTACAGGCATGAGCCACTGTGCCGGACCCTTTTTTTTTTTTTTTTTTTTTTTTTGAGTCAGGGTCTTGCTTTGACACCCAGGATGGAGTGTAATGGTATGATCAAGGCTCACTGCAGCCTTGAACTTCTGGACTCAAGCAATCCTCCTACCTCAGTCTCCCAGGTAGCTGGAACTACATGTGCACGCCATCACACCCAGCTAATTTCTAAATTATTTTTAGAGATGGAGGTCTCACTAAGTTGCCCAGGCTGGTCTCCAACTCCTGTCTGGAACTCCTGGGCTCAAATGATCCTCCCATTTTAGCTTCCCAAAGTGCTGGGATTACAGGAATGAGCCACCACACCTGGCCTTCTAAAAGCTTTTCTGTTGATTTTGTGTGTTTTTCATGATGTATAATAGTCATCTGCAGGTCAAGATAATTTTACCTCCTTATTTTCTATTTTAATACCTCTATTTCTTTCTTTTGCATTAGTAATTCTAGAGCAATTTAACCAATAATGGTGAGAATGGGTATCTTTGTCTTTTTCCTGCCTGTAATGGAAAAGCTTCCATTATTTCTCCATTAAGCATAAAAATTAAAAAACTAATTTTTTCTTTACTGAAATTTCTTTTTAAAGAATCAGGAATAAAATGTTAAGTTTTATCAAATGCCGTTTTGGAATCTATATAAATTATTCTATTAAAAATCATTTATTACATTAATTTAAGACTGTTCAGGAAATCTAGGACTTTCGATTGCCTTGAATTTGTCAAAAAGTGTTATGGCTACATTATTTTTAATATGAAAAAACCCTAGAAACTATGAAAATGTCTCACACTAGGGAAATGGTTATAGCACTTTCATGTAGTGAAAAACTATGCAGCTCTTATAAAAAATAATGAAGTAGATTATATATGCCAAGATGAATCAATCTGAGACCTGAGGTCAAGTAAAAATGGCAAGTGCAATATAGTGTGTGTTCTTATTTGTGTAAACAAAAAGGGACATCACATGCAAATATGCATGTATATACAAAGAAACATTCCAGAAGGATAAAGGTTGAGATCTGAGACAATTTACTGTGTCTGGATTAAAAAAAAATCTTGTGCATTTATTCCTTTTCCAATGAAAAAAAGAATAACAAAAAAAGAAATGTAATCATTACATGGATGCCATAATCCCAGCACTTTGGGAGGCTGAGGCAAGAAGATTGCTTGAGCCCAAGAGTTCAAGACCAGCCCGGGCAACATGGCAAAACCTGATCTCCACCAAAAATACAAAGGTTTAGCTGGGCACGGTGGTGCGAGCCTGTAGTCCCAGCTACTCAGGAGGCTGAGGTAGGAGGATCACATGAGTCTGGGAGGTTGAGGCTGCAGCGAGCTGTGATCAGATCTGGTGACAGAGTGAGACTCTGACTCAAAACAAAACAAAACAAAAAAAAGTAATGATTAAAGTTTTTTGTTGTTGTTGTTGCTCATGTTAAAAGTTTACATGCCAGTAACTAAAAGGGGAAAACAAGCAATATTCAACACAACTAATTATGGGTAAAATTTTCGTTCTTTGGTGTGGCTTTCTTGTTTTGTTTTTCATTTTGTCCCTGAGGTGGGAACCTCATCCTTTTGTCCTAGTGCTAGCTCTAAGATGAATCACCAGATTCTGGAATTTTCCCCATACCTTTCTGTAGTAGGAGCTTATCCCAGCTGAGCTGGCCTCACTCTTGCATCTGAAGGAGTCACGTAGAGCTTTCATAGTAATTGTTCTCCAAATAGAGTTCCCAACTCAAAACTTAATAGCAAATGGAAGCTTCTTTGGTCTTGTACTGATACTCTTTCAGCCTGGGTGAACAATAGGGAAATGATTTACTAAATTAGGGCCAACAATATGCTGATATACCCTTTGTAAAAAATTGTGATTATGAAACTGATAGGAGAAAATACCTGCCATAATCATAAGTGAAAGCAGCAGATGAACAGATCACATATACATTATGAATCTAATTTTGCAGAAACAAAAGGGGGACATATTGATCAGCTAGCTTTTAGAGTGATCTGGTAAATTGGGTATTTGGGTTTTTCCCAAACATGGTCTTCATTTTGGCATTACATGAATGTATTGTATTAAAAAGTTAAAAAGGAAGCAGTGAAAATTGTGAGATCCTAATATGAAAAAAGAAAATATATTTTCTTGTTTCCCTTTAATGTCCTGATATGAAGAAGGGAAGTGCCCAGGCTCAAGGTCACGCATAGCTAAGAAATTCAAGACAGGACCACAGTACAGGGATGACTCCTTGATTGCACTTCTGGGCACACAAATGGGGATTCCGCCGTGGCAAGGTTGGGCACAGGTACGACTATAAAATCCCATTATGGAGGGATTCCCCTTGGAACTTCCTAATGGATGGCGGCCACCATGGTTTGAGTCTACATCAGCGTGACTGGCCCTGCTGCTCATTCATCATTTATAAGTGCTCTGCCTCACTGTGTCTTGATACAAGGCCCAATTATTCTCCAGGTTGATATAAATTGTTTGCTGTTGGAGGACAATGGTTTAGCAACTTAGCGAAAGCTTTAGAAAATTCTCCTTGAATGTCCAAAGAGCTTGGACTCTGGGAAATCTGACTGAGTCCAAGTCCCATTGTTAGGAGGAGATTTGCCTCCTTTCATTCTCTTACACATTTTGTCCCTCAGCTAATATGGTAACCAGCACTGCTGTCTGCTCCTTAATTGCCAGGCGTATCAGGTAAGGCCCAGTCTTCCTCAATTTCTTTCTTCCTATTCTAAAATAAATAATGCCCAGGGGTTATTCTATTTCTGCCTCTTTCCAGGTGTGACTTTGTCTATGTAGGTAGATAAAGCACTATCATCCTTTTGGCTAGTGCTAAACTACTCTGCGGCTTTGCTGACTGCTGCAGAAGCCTTGCCTCGACTAGAATAAATCCTCCTGTCCCTCCTGTACAGTGTCCTTTGGGAAAAGTGGGTCTTCATAAGATGATGCTTGAAACCTTCCTACTTTGGTCAGTTCAGAGAATGACTAGATGGGGAGAGAAGTCACCAACTCTGAGGTTTTGTGAATTAGCAGCTGAGAGATTACTTACATTGCAGGGAAAAGTAAAACCATGAAGTCTGAATTGGAAAAAGAGCAGAACTTTGGGAAAATGTGATATGTAGGGACATTTTTTGCAACCAACTTTTAGTCACATAATAAACCTTCAGCAAAAAGCTGAGAATAGCAATGAAAGGCATCAATGGAGAAATTCCAGGAAATGATTGGCAAGGAAAAATCTCAGTAAAAGCAGCAAAGAGCACCTGTCTGAAATTTGAAAAATCTGAGTTTTCTTTCTTTCTTTTTTTTTTTTCGCTCGGGAGAAAGGGATTATAAAATTAAACCAGTTATGCAGGGCTCGGTGGCTCATGCCTGTAATCCTAGCACTTTGGGAGGCTGAGGTGGGCGGATCACTTGGGGTCAGGAGTTCGAAACCAGCCTGGCCAACATGGTGAAACCCTGTCTGTACTACAAATACAAAAATTAGCTAGGCACGGTGGTATGTGCCTGTAGTCCCAGCTATTTGGGAGGTTGAGGTATGAGAATGGCTTGAACCTGGGTGATGGAGGTGGCAGTGACCCAAGATTGTACCACTGCACTCCAGCCTGGCAGACAGAGCTGAGATTCTGTCTCAAAAAAAAAAAAAAAAAAAAGGTTCATGGAAAAGTGGTATATAAACTTTATAAACTTTATTTCTCAATGTAAGCTCCATCAAATTCAAGACACCTTTGTAAGTGATGACACCAACCATTTAGTCCATCTCTAAAGAACCGAGGATCCTGGGAATTTAACCATTTCAATACTGTCTTTTTTTTTATATTATCAACTGAAGAAAAATGGATGCCCTTTAAATCTGTATTTATTTAATTATTTTTTTGAGACAGGGTCTCACTCTGTCAGCTGGGCTGGAGTGCTGTGGCATGATCTCTGCTCACTGCAACCTCTGCCTTCCGGGCTCAGGTGATTCTCCCACTTCAGTCTCCTGAATCGCTGGGACTACAGGCTACCACCACCACACCCAGCTAATGTTTTTGGTATTTTTTATAGAGTTGGGGTTTCACCACATTGCCTAAGCTAGTCTCAAACTCCTGGACTCAAGCAATCCACCTGCCTTGGTCTCCTAAAGTGCTGGGATCACAGCATAAGCCACCACACCTGGCCTAAAATTTTTCTTAAGATTAGAAAATTAAGAAGTCAGAAGGAGCCAAATCAGGACTATAAGATGGATGCCTTATAATTTCTCATTGAAACTCTAGAAAAATTGCCCTTGTTTGATGGGAGGAATGAGCAGGAGTATTGTTTTGGTGGAGAAGGAGTCTCTGGTGACACTTTTCTGGGTGTTTTTCTGTGGAAGCTTTGGCTAACTTTCTCAAAACACTCTCATAATAAGCAGATGTTATCATTCTTTGGCCCTCCAGAAAGTCAACAAGCAAAATGCCTTGAGCATCCCAAAAAACTGTTGCCATGACCTCTGCTCTTGACTGATCTGCTTTCGCTTTGACTGGACTTGTGTCTCTTGGTAGTCATTGCTTTGATCGTACTTTGTTTTCAAGATCATACTGGTAAAGCCATGTTTCATCTCCGGTTACAATTCTTCAAAGAAATTCTTCAGGATCTTGGTCCCACTTCTTTAAATTTCTGTTGAAAGCTCTGCTCTTGTCTGCAGCTGATGTGGGTGCAGTGGTTTTGGCGTCCATTGAATGGGAAGTTTGCTCAACTTTAAGTTTTCATTTAGAATTTTGTAAGGTGAACCAGTTGAGATAGTGTTGATTATTGTTTCTGCAGTTACTTGTCAGTCCTCTTTAATTAGGCACAAACAAGATGAATTTTTTTTTTGAAAATTGACGTGGATGGTCTGCTGCTGCGGGCTACATCTTCAACATCATTTCATCCCTTCTTAAAACAAGGCTGGGTGTTGTGGCTTGTGTTTGTAATTCCAGCACTTTGGGAGGCTGAGGCAGGAGGATTGCTTGAGCCCAGTAGTTCGAGACCAACCTGGCCAACATAACGAGACCCCCCCTCTCTACAAATTAAAAAACAAACAAACAAACAAAAAACTAAGTTATCTATTTGAAAACTGCTGATTTCTTTGTAGGCATTATTTCCATATACTTTTTGTAAAGCATCATTGATCTCGCCATTCTTCCACCCAAGCTTCATCATAAATTTGATATTTGTCCTTGCTTCAGTTTTAGCAGAATTCATGTTGCTCTGACAGAGGCTCTTTTCAAACTTATGTCTTATTCTTCTTAGTGCCTTAAACTAGATCCTACTCAGACACATAACAAGTTAGTACCAGTTTATTTTTGAAATCTATGCATAGTTTTTTCATAATATGCATTTTCCATGAACTTTTTGTGGGGGGGAGACAGGGTCTTGCTCTGTCATCCAGGCTACAGTGCAGTGGCATGATCATAGTTCACTGTAGCCTCAAGCTCCTTGGTTCAAGGGATGCCCCGGCCTCAGCCTCCCAAGTAGCTGAGACTACGGGAACATATCACCATGCCAGGCTAAGTTTTGAATTTTCGTAGAGACAGGCCCTCCCTATGTTGCCCAGGCTAGTCTCAAACTTCTGGGCTCAAGTGATCCTCCTGCCTTGGCCTCCCAAACTGCTGGGATTACAGACGTGCACCACCATGTCTGGCTTCTATGAGCTTTTTGAAGACCGTGTGTGTGTGTGTGTGTGTGTGTGTGTGTGTGTGTGTAAGCTAGAGAGAGAGGGGGTATTTTTTATTTTATTCTGGAAAAAAAATTTAAACAAAAACTTAAAATCATTAAATAAGGAGTTGGAACCATTCAAGTGCACATGAATCATACCCCTGAAATCAAATTACTGGTCTCCAGGAAATGGAAGAATCCACCAGGTGCCTGGGGATAAATTGTGATTTGGGGCTTTGGACATCAGGTTTCCCATTTGTCAAAGGAGCAGGCTGTTTCTGGGCATCTCTAAGGCCTTCTCAATTCTAGCCCAAGGCCATTCTTTAGTTGGTTATGGTGCCAGTATGTGGCAGAAGTTCCATCACCAAGCTCTGCAGGGGTTTTAACCAGTGCTCCAAGTGGTCCTAACGGAGTGGGTGGGGGTGTGAGCATGAGCGTGGCACCCCGTCATGCTCCTCAGTGTCTTCTCTTTCCTACCTTCCCTTCCAGAGTGCCTGACTTCCCCCATAGCTTTGAGGCTATGCCCACGTTTTACAAAAGTCTTCACATTTCATGAGCTGTCTTTAAAGTCCATATGAGACAATTTAGTGACTGAATAGAGGCACGTTTCCACTTAACATCTGGGCATTTTCCATTTGTCTATTTGTCCCATGATGCTTTTGAGCAATGGCCAGACTCAGATGAGTTTTGGTACTTGTGGTGGACATCTGTTTTGGTCTGACCAACATCCCTTTCCCTGCCATTGGAAAACAGCAGCCAGCTTTTCCTTTGGGGGAACTACCCTGACTCCACTGCCTGCAGTCTTGAGGGAACTGTCAATCAAGGAGCCTTGGGTAGGTGAGATCTGAGACCCATGGCAGGCCGATCAGACTCTTCAGGGAATTTGATCATGAGTAGAATGACATCAGATCAGAAAAATAATTCAAGTCCAACAAAGCAGCATTAATTCCTGTTACGTCAAGTAGCACAATGATGAGACTGCAATGGACTGAATGTGTCCTCCTCAAATTTGTATGTTGAAAGACTAACCCACGGTGTGATGGTGTTAGGGTGGGGGCTGTGGGAGGTGATTAAGTTGTTAAGGTGGAGACCTCTTTTTTTTTTTTTTTTTCCCTGTCACCCAGGCTGGAGTGCAGTGGCACGATCTTGGTTCACTGCAAACTCCACCTCCTGGGTTCAAGCGATTTTCCTGCCTTAGCCTCCCAAGTAACTGGGACTACAGGCGTGCACCACCACACCTGGCTAATTTTTGTATTTTTAGTAGAGACGGGGTTTTGCCATGTTAGCCAGGCGGGTCTCTAAATCCTGTACTCAGGTGGTAGGTGGAGCCCTCTTGAATGGGATTAGTGCTGTAACGAAAGGGACCCCAGGCCGGGCGCGGTGGCTCAAACCTGTAATCCCAGCACTTTGGGAGGCCGAGACGGGCGGATCACGAGGTCAGGAGATCGAGACCATCCTGGCTAACACGGTGAAACTCTGTCTCTACTAAAAAAAAAAAAAAAATACAAAAAATTAGCCAGGCGAGGTGGCGGGCGCCTGTAGTCCCAGCTACTCGGGAGGCTGAGGCAGGAGAATGGCATGAACCCGGGAGGTGGAGCTTGTAGTGAGCTGAGATCCAGCCACTGCACTCCAGCCTGGGCGGCAGAGTGAGACTCCGTCTCAAAAAAGAAAAAAAAAAAGGGACCCCAGAGAGCTCTCTTGTTCTTTTCTGCCATGTGAAGACTCGAGAAGTAACCCAGATTCTCAACCCAGAAGAGGGTCTTTGCCAGAACCTGATCATGCTGGCACCCTCATCTTGGAGCTCCGGCCTCTGGAGCTATGGGAAGTGAATTTCTGTTGTTTCTAAGCCACCTCGCTTCTGGTACTTTGTTAGAGCAGCCCCAGCTGAGACAGAGGCCGCGTAGCCTTTGGAGTGTGGCCTGTGGAGCTGGATTGGGCTGGATTGAGCCAGAGACCCACTTACTAAAGAAACAGCCACTTACTAAATAAGCCCTGGGGCAACCTTATTAACCTCCTGTGCCTCAGTTTCCTCAGACTGTAAAAGGGAATACTAGTCCTTCCTTCATAGGGTTTCTTGTGACATGATAGTGCAGGTGTATTAGTCAGGGCTCTTAAATAGGAACCATTCAGAGTATTTTAAGCAGAACCAAATTGATGCATGGATCTAGCAACATAAAAACCAGTGAAAGGCTAGAGAAGCTGGTCCCAGGCTGCAGGAATGGGTTCTGGAGTACGCTTCCCAACTGGCCTGCTGGGAGCTGCCTCCTTTGCCATCATTGGGAAGGAAGATTGTAGACCATCACAGGACGATTGACTTCAAGAATGCAATGCCATAGCTGTGATCCAGGGACCAGGAAGCTACTTGGCTGCTACTTAACCACCTCTCATCACTCAAGAAGTTGGAGACTGGGCCAGGCGTGTAATCCCCTGGGCTCACGCCTGTAATCCCAGCACTTTGGGAGGCTAGGCGGGATCATGTGAGGTCGGGAGCTTGAGACTAGCCTGACTAACTTGGAGAAATCCCATCTCTACTAAAAATACAGAATTAGCCAGGCGTGGTGGTACATGCCTGTAATCCCAGCTACTCAGGAGGCTGAGGCAGGAGAACCGGTTGAACCCAGGAGGTGGAAGTTGCGGTGAGCCGAGATTGCGCCATTGTGTATCAAGATTATGGGGGCTCACTTGTTAGTGCTGAAACAATGGTAAAAGTGCTTGCGTTTGTAAACAAGTGATGCATCTCACAGGGAGTGATCTAACTCTGAGGACCCTCTCAGCTTTATAATTTTATAATTCCCAAGTCACATGCAAAAGTCAGTTCCATTAACTTGTAATTACGCATCATATCTTTTGTGATTATAAAGAAGGAAGATTGCAATTCATGGGCCCTCCAGCAGACTAGAAGCATTTATTACCTGCATCTTACTGACACCCTTTTAAGGAGTTACTGCCTCATTTCAATGCAGTTATAATAGCGTAATTCACTTTTGTGATACTGGCCTAGTGAACTGGAGTTGGCACCAGGCAGTTGGCAGTGTGATCACATATGCTGTTGAGGCTGTCACTGAGTCAAAGGAGAAGCATCTGGACCCCAGCAACATGAGTCTGGCAGGGAGAAGGGAGAGAAGGAGGATGAGGAAGCTGGTGCTGATTGGGACCTCACAGTCAGGTGTCAGCTGTGAGAGAGAGTTGGGAGACTCACCTGCCCTGCAGAAGGCTGGAGGTCGGAGTGGGGTGGGATGAGGAATACTTTGGGTTCAAAGATGGCAATGTCAGCTGCAACTTCAGCTTCCATTCCTAACAGGAGAGCTGACCTAACAGCAGAACACTTCACAGGAAAACTCAGGGGCTTGACAAGTGGAGATGAGTTCAGGAGTCTCGGTTCTTACCCAGTCGGCCTTCCCTAGTGAGGAGGGCTTGCTGGGCTGTGAGCAGAAGATCAGAAGGGCTGACAGAGCTAAGCCGGGCATCGGAGCCACTTCCTCCTTCACATCACCACTGGGATCTAGAATGGGTCCCAGCCTGTAATCCCAGCACTTTGGGATGCCAAGGTGGGTGGATTGCTTGAGCCCAGGAGTTTGAGACCAGCCTGGCCACCATGGTGAGACCCCGTTTCTACAAAAAATACAAAAATTAGCTGGGCCTGGTGGTGTGCACCTGTAGTCCCAGCTACTCAGCAGGCTGAAGTGGGAAGGACTGCTTGAGATCAAAGCTGCAGTGAGCTGTGATTACACCACTGCATTCCAGCCTGGGCAACAAGAGCAAGACCCTGTCTCAAAAACAAACAAACAAAAACAAAACAAAAAAACAACATCAAAACAAAGAACAGGTCCCAGTTACTCTGAGCAGAAATTCTACTAAACAGCATTTCTTTCACTTGAATAGTACATAGACCTTTCTTTTTCTTAAATAAGAAATTCTTACAAGCTAAATACTAGATTAAGCAGTTTTTATAACTACTTAAATATGTAAAAAAATAAAATGAAATCATATCATTTAAAATATAAAGTGATATATAATCATATATATATATAAAATGATATAATGATAAAACAGTACAGTGTTGCATTAAGAACACAATTTCTGGAGCAAGACCCACTTGGGTTTAAATCCTAGACCTGTCACTTACATGGTGTGTAACCTCAGGCAAGTTAATTTCTCTGGGCCTTAGTTTACGGACTGGTAAGACGCAGGAAATAGCATCTATCTCATAGGATTGTTTTGAGGATTAAAGAGTCAATCTATGAAAAAGGCTTAGCACGTGCCTGGCATGTGGTAAGCACTAATTATTATCATAAAAACAAAGCTGATGTATGAATGAAGCCCAGACACAACTGCAAAACCAGTATTGTATAAGTAAAGCAACATTAGTTTAATATGACAGATGATGCTCTTGTCCTGAAACTAATGGTATAGTTATTGTCTTTGGCCTTTGGGTTCAGTGCTAATGCAGAGAATACCTGTTAGCTTTGCCTTGTTTGCTAGCTCGGAATAATCTGACCTCATAGTTAATTAAAACTCTGCCCTTGAGCATTCCTGAAATGCCGATTTTAATGAAAGGCCACTTGATCACTGAGGGACTATCTTGTTCACTCAAAAGTAAAGTTAGCATTGCCACATGCTGGAAATCTGCCTTAAAGAAGTGTCTAATTGCATAATTGCTAGAATGAGGAACAGAAAGGTTTTTCATTGTTCATGTACTGCCACATTCACAACAAACTTTTACAAGGTGGGAGGTACAAAATAGGGTCCATGAACATGAGAATGTTGCTTTGATTGCTACAAGTTTCCTTTGAGCTTGGATAACAAAATGCTAGGCACTCTATTTAAATCATTTTGGATCCTTCATGGTTCATCACCACATGATATAATTTGGCCTTCACTTGAAGAGAATGTTTATGAATATAAATATAGACTGTATATTATACGGCAGAGGCTGGGTGCGGTGGTTCATGCCTGTAATCCTAGCACTTTGGGAGGCTGAGGTGGGCGGATCACCTGAGGTCAGGAGTTCGAGACAGGCTTGGCCAACATGGTGAAATCCCATCTCTACTAAAAATATAAAAAATTAGCCGGGTGTGGTGGTGGGCACCTGTAACCCCAGCTACTCGGGAGGCTGAGGCAGGGAGAATTACTTGAACCTGGGAGGCAGAGGTTGCAGTGAGCTGAGATTGTGCCACTGCACTCCAGCCTGGGCGACAGAGCGAGACTCTATCTCAAAAATTAAAAAAAAAAAAAATTATATAGCAGAATATCAATTTTTTTTTTTTTAAAAAGATTACCATCAAAGTGGAAAAAACAAACCAAACCAAATCAACACTCTTGTGGAGAAATGGAGACCCCCAGGAATTCCAATCCTCTCTCATTTAGGTAACCCAGTGCCTGGTATATATACAGTGGGTGCTCAGTACATATTTGTTTCTGAATGAGGGAAAGATTCTAATGAGGGAAGTGAAGGCAGTCACCCATTCCTGTGTGTTAGGTCAGTATGGTATGGGCAGGTGAGATGCTGGGATCTAGAGGTATTGTGGACCTCCAGGGCTCACCGTGGTACTCCAGCTCTGGAGCACCTTCAGGGAACAATTAGGAGCAGGGATGGTTGGGCCTGGGATGTCATGTCTGGAAAGGATGACCTAATTATCCGCACAGTGGGTAGAGGGTAGGGCCGAGATTCCTGCCATTGGGATTGCACCAGAAACTGGGACTGCCCAGCCCTGCAGCTGGCCCTGTAGGTAAAAACAGATCTGGGCAAACCGGTCCAGTGTGGAGGCAGGGAATGAGATAACCTCCACCTGAAAAATGGGACGAATCACACCAGATACATTCGTATGAATACTGTCACTGCCTCTATTTTGCTCAATTGGGGGAAAATTAATTTTAACCTGAAATTTAAGGCAAACAGTACCCAATACAATAACAAGTTTCTCCAATAGAACAAGGCGACCCACAGGTACAGCCATGTAGCCCAGTGTTATACAGATTCCTGGGCCCCAGGCCCAAGAGGTTAGGATTAAGTCTCTTTCAGAACCCTGGTATCTGTATTTTCAACAAGCCCCAATCCCCCACCCCCACCAGGTGATTCTGATGTAGGAGGGCTGCAGCCCTGCCTTAACACTGATCCAGTTTCTTTAAAGACTCAGCAGACCTGGCTGAGCTAAATAAGCTGCTGAGTTAATTAACAAAACAGCCAGACAATCTTTATTGATCTCCTCCCACGTGCAGGACTCTGCTGGGTTAGCAAGAGAGGCAATTGTCTCTCATCCTCAGCCCCACATTCAGTACCTGCTGTCTTTTTCCGGTAATTAAACCTTCCTCTTGTGCCCCAGTTTTACTCACTGGGCATCTGTATTGTTCCCCTCTGCCAGAATCCGCGTTGGTATTTGTCTCTTTGTTTCTCTGGAATCAGACTTCCGGGCTGCACCCAAGACTTGGGTCCTATCTGAGCTCTGCCCGTTTCCTGCTGTCGTACTTCCTGAAGCTGCAGGGCTCACGCAGACTGGTGGCCCCTGCCTACCCTCAGCCCCGCTGTCTAAGCAGCCACGCTGGGTCCCCGGGGCACCATTCCTCTCCCTACCCTCGGCTGATTGGATAAGTTTGACCCCCAAAACATCCCGCCCTGGTCAGGCTGGAGGTGTGTGTTGCTGGGAGAGAGGAGCTGGTTCCTTCCTTGGGAATTTGGAAATTTGGAAATTTGGAGTCCAGAAATTTGAAAAAGCATGAGGAACTTAGGTGCTAGTTTCATAGTTTTGTTGGATTTATTACGTAGTTGTTAAAAATTGAGTTCCCGTAACAAGTAGTTTAAAGGAACATAATTAAAAAGTACAGACAGCAGAAAAGAGAATAGCTAGCTCTCAACTGCATCAGTTCCGCTTTCCTGAGATCGAGCTGTTTAGCTTAACCTGGGATTCTGAGCCTGTGGTCCTTTCCAGAGGTCTTGTTTTTCCAAGGCAGTAGGTCCTGGCAAGAATGGCTCAACTGCCTTCTCCGCACACCGTGTCCCTCCGCACCTGCCTGGACGACCCCTCGCCCCTGCCAGCACGCTCCAAATCATGTCATTTCTCTTACTGGGATGGAGTTTACTCCCTTGTGTGGGATGTGGCCCCAGGGGCTTGGGCACCCTCATTTGGGCTTGAGCCCATCCCATGGCCAGCCATGCTCACGATGTGGCCTAATTTTGTGCTCGTAAAAAGTTAAGTTTTAATGTCTTAATTTTTAAAATACATTTTAAATGTCATTTTGAAGAGACTGCGGGGGGGGGGGGGGGGCGGGGGCGGGGGTCTCACTATATTGCCCAGGCTGGTGTTGCACTCCCGGACTCAAGTGATCCTCCCTGCTCCACCTCCCAAAGTGCTGGGATTACAGGCACGAACCACTGCAGTAGGCGCCTTAAGTTTTAATTTGTGATCTGTTCTTATATTTCGCAAAAGCAATTTCACTTCCTAAGTTTTTAAAAGACTGGGAACCATAAATATGAAACTTCTCCATTTCTGTCCATTAGACAAACTTCAGAATTACCCCTGGAAATAAGTGTGATTTAAGAGGAAATGACATTTTTCCTTTTCAGGATGCTGAAATTTTTACTTGAAGTCCTGATTATATGGAAATTCCTGCATAACTTTTGGTGGCGGGGCGGAGTAGAAAAGAAAAGGGTCCCCTGATAGATTTGATGTAAAAATTGGTAACCTTTATTCTTTCTATACCCTGCTATTATAGAGTGACGATCCATAAAATTATACTTCCTGTCAATGTGCAGGCAGTGCCTGTCAGATTTCACACTCCTAGAAGTCATTAGCCGGGTGCAGTGGCTCACACCTGTAATCCCAGCACTTCGGGAGGCCGAGGCAGGTGGATCACCAGTTCAGGAGTTCGAGACCAGCCTGGCCAATATGGTGAAACCCCGTTTCTACTAAAAATACAAAAATTAGCCAGGCATGGTGGTACGTGCCTAGTCCCAGCTACTCAGGAGGCTGAGGCAGAAGAATCACTTGAACCTGGGAGGCAGAGGTTGAAGTGAGCCGAGATTGTGCCACTGCACTCCAGCCTGGGTGACAGAGTGAGACTCAGTCTCAAAACAAACAAACACACACACACACAAAACAGGAAGTCATTGTTGATGTGTGATTAGTGTGTACCTGTTTTTCATTCTAGGATCTATCTTTTCCTTCTTTTTTTCTCCTTTGCCTTTCCCTTTTGTGTTCCTCTCTTCAGCAGTTGAACAAGGTTGCTATTGAACAGCATCATTTTTTTTTCTTTTCTTTTGAGACAGAGTCTCACTCTGTAGCCCGGGCTGGAGTGCAGTGGTGCGATCCCAGCTCACTGCAACCTCTGCCTCCTGGGTTCAAGCGATTCTCCTACCTCAGCCACCTGAGTAGCTGGGACTATAGGCGTGCATCACCATGCCCAGCTAATTTTTTTTTGTATTTTTTAGTAGAGACGGGGTTTCACCATATTGATCAGGCTGGTTTCGAACTCCTAACCTTGTGATCTGCCCACCTTGGCCTCCCAGTGTTGGGATTACAGGTGTGAGCCACTGCGCCTGGCCGAAACAGCATCTTACCTTAGGGTCAGACTTTGCATCTGCAGTGGCTGCTGTTGCATCACTGTGGCCTTTACTGGGCTCTCTGAGTTCTCTGCAGTTGAAAGGCAAAATTGTTCAAGAGCCCATGCACTTGCTGTCTGGGACAACCATCCAGCCCTGGGACATCTGCTTTTGCTGGACCTGGAAGATGGCACCAATGATGATGTTTGAGTGTGTTCTTGTTAGTATGTTGGAATATAAGACACATTTCGTGGTTGGGCATATGACTCATGCTTGTAATCCTAGCACTTTGGAAGGCTGAGGCAGGAGGATTGCTTGAGGCCAGGAGTTCGAGACCAGCCTGGGCAACATAGGGAGACAATGTCTCTACAAAAAATAAAAATTATTAGCCGGGCATGGCGGCACACACCTGTAGTCCAAGCTACTTGGGAGGCTGAAACAGGCACATTGATTTAGCCTGGGACGTCAAGGCTGCAGAGAGCTGTAATTGTGCCACAGCACTCCAGCCTGAGCGACAAGTGAGACTGTCTCAGAAAAAAAAAAAAAGATAAGAAACATTTATTGACAGTGACCTAACTGTAAGACTGTGCTGGATGCTATAAATAGGTGAGGGATAACTTTTCCTTACAATGATAAAAGAGAAAAACAATTTATAAAAATAATATAACCCAATGCCCAGTGAAGGAAGTCCCACGCACTCTAGTTACCAAATCTCATGCCACGTGTAAGGGAAGAAATTATTAGGATGACTTCTGTAGGATACAAAATTCTCGAGCTGGCAGAAAGTTTGGAGATTATTCCATATATGGACTTTGCAACCTGCCCTAAGCACTAAATTTTACACTGAGACCCGGTACACATGGACATAGATATGTAGCTGAAACACATTTTACAAACAATATCTCCTTGCCACGTGCAATGCCCTCTCACATATTCTATTTTATTCTATTATTTTAAAATGCTGTTTGCAAGCCTCTACATTGATTTCCTGGCCCATGAAAATCAAACTGTTGTCTGGAGTTTGAAAACACTGATTTGGTGCAGCTCCTTACCTACGTGTTATAGCTCTGAGGCCCAGGGAGGCAGTGTGGCATAGCTCAAGCTTCACGCCACAGTAGGGGCCCAGAGCTTACCGCCATTTTCTTCTCTTACCATGTTGGGTCACAAGCTTGGGAAAGTTCTTGGAGGTGAACACCAGCCAAGTAGAACAAAATAACCTAATGGCTGATGTCAGGATTACTGGCTTCCATTCTCAATGGGCAGTTGAAATATATCTTATGGCCACATGTGGGCTTCCTTTTCCTCTGACCAATGGTTTGTTCTGGTTTGCCTGGAACTGAGAGGTTTCCTGGGACGTGGGGCTACCAGTGCTAAAACCAGGACAGTTCCATGCAAACTGGGACAGTTAGAAGACATTTACGCCCTACTACCCATGGTAAATGAGGGAATACCATTTGACCTCCATGTGCAAACAGCCATAGGCACGAACAGCTATGATTTTGATCTTTGGTATGTATTTTGACAACCACTGGGGAATGAATTGTCTCTGCAAGACAATACAAGCCCAGTGACATAGACTCATTCCTGTGTGTACCACTCTTCCCTGTGCTACCAGAAAACTCCACTTTGACCCTTCTCTACAATATTTTCCAGAATTGGCTTAGAAGTATTGGCCTAGGTATCCATCTGGTTGCTTCTGGTTGTCTTAATAGGCTATAGATGTTCTCCCTCCTCCTCTCAACCCCAAGATTGTAGATATTCTCCCTCCTCCCCTACCCAGGTTCAGTAACTTGCCCAAGGTTGTAGATATCTCATGCAATGAATGAGTCTAGTGAAAAAGACTGGTTGTAAGAAATGTTAAGAAATGATGACGCGGCCAGGCACGGTGGCTCACGTCTGTAATCCCAGCACTTTGGGAGGCTGAGGTAGGTGGATCACGAGGTTGGGAGTTGGAGACCAGCCTGGCCAACATGGTGAAACCCCGTCTCTACTAAAAAATACAAAAATTAGCTGGGTGTGGTGACGGGTGCCTGTAATCCCAGCTACTCAGGAGGCTAAGGCAGGAGAATTGCTTGAGCCCGGGCGGCAGAGGTTGCAGTGAGCTGAGATTGCACCATTGCACTCCAGCCTGGGTGACAAAGCAAGACTCCGTCTCAAAAACAAAAAAAAAACACAAAAAAAACCCCCCAAAACAACAACAAAAAGACGATGACTCTAAGGGTAACAACAAAGAACAAAGATACTTGATTTGGATTTAAGATCTCACATTTCTTGTGGCCTTTTAATTTCCTGTTTTCTTGCTTTGCTCTGCTGGTTTAGCCTTTGCATATGATGAGGAGGTTTTACTCACTACAATGTCACCTAGTTGAAAGATGACTTCTCTGTTCCTGATACACTAGAGGAATATTGATACATTTTTATTATTGACTATTTAAAAATATATCTTAATTATTGAGTGCTAAAAAAACTGTATATATATGTATTTATATATATGTGTGTGTGTATATATATATATATATATATTTTTTTTTTTTGAGACAAAGTCTTGCTGTGTTGCCTGTGTTGGAGTGCACTGGCACGATCTTGGCTCATTGCAAACTCTGCCTTTTAGGTTCAAGCGATTCCTCTGCCTCAGCCTCCTGAATGACTGGGATTACAGGTGCCCACCACCATGCCTGGCTAATTTTTGTATTTTTAGTAGAGAAGGAGTTTCACCATGTTGGCCAGGCTGGTTTCCCAAAATGCTGGGATGATAGGTGTGAGCCACCATGCCCGGCCCTCAGTATTGTATCTTGTAGATACCTTTGAGGTTATTTGAACCATGGGTCAGGCCAAGGCGGGGGCAGATACGAACGCAAATGAGGCACTATTACGCTAGATACATTGTAAATGCAGATCCTAATGTACAGGTGTTAGACATAATGATGCTTATGATGTGTTCTTCTTGTTTTGTCCCCTCTGTGGAGTGGATAGATTTACTAAATCAACACTTGAAAATCATTTCTGGAACTATTTCTCTGGATTTGCTTTTAGAACCAGTGTAAAAGCCATGTAAGAAAATTAATTCTTATTACATGGCAATCATGTTTCCCTTTTGGTTTATAATCTGGGATTCTCAATCACCAACCAGTTCCTAATGCCCTTTAGTTATCTAGAAGAATCAAATTTACCCTCCAAATATGAAGATTTGCCACTACAGCAGATATTAAAAAGCACAGGCCTCAGGCTCTGTGTAGTGTTTCTAAAGAGGAATTTTAAAATGCTTTGAGCAATGATATCATTGTTGGAATAAAGATGGAGCCTCCTGAGGTTTGTACTAATGAGGATGTGTAAGTTCTGATGTATTTGTTTAAAAATCTGTCGCAGAACTTTACAGTTTCTCTCTCTATAGACGCAATACTACAAATAACTTGAATTGTGTGTCAGTTTGCTGTTGTTTGCAGGCATAGCCTGCGGAAATATGTGAGTGGCTTTCTAAATGATTCTTAATGGAGCATGAACATTTTTCATAACTCAAAATCATCATGTCGTGTGTTTCACTGGATTCATCTTTTTATGACATGAAAGTGTTACGTCAATCTTTTTTTTCTTTTCTTTTCTTTTTTTTTTGAGATGGAGTCTTGCTCTGTTGCCCAGGCTGGAGTGCAGTGGCAGGATTTTGGCTCACTGCAACCTCCGCCTCCTGGGTACAAGCAATTCTCCTGCCTCAGCCTCCCAAGTAGCTGGGACTACAGGGGCACACCATCAGGCCCAGATAATTTTTGTATTTTTAGTAGAGACGGGGTTTCACCATGTTGGCCAGGATGGTCTCGATCTCTTGACCTTGTGATCCATCTGCCTCGGCCTCCCAAAGTGCTGGGATTACAGGTGTGAGCCACCGCGCCCAGCTATGTCAATCTTAGGACCTGCTTCTGGACATTGGGCCAGATTTGAGCAAATAATTTATTGTGCCATGGAATAAATCTTTACTGAGCACTTACTATGTGCTTGGCTATATGGAAATAATGATTTGAATGTCACCGTGATTCTAATAAGTTAGATTTTCCTTTGTGTTTGAGGATTTCCTCTAATGTCAAGTATGGAAAGAAATTCAAGCATTGTGAACACCATGTAAAAGAGAACAAAAAAAATCCCCACAAGTCCTCTGTAAAGTGAAACCTTGCTTCTCCCAGCAGGCAGGATCATTCTCAGATGACATGGGGTATACTTTTCTTCCTTGAACTCCACTAATCAAAGCATTAACTCACCTTGAACAAGCTTTACCTGGTTAAAATGCCTTTCATCTCAGATGCCGAGGCTCTCCATAAACAGCAATTATGTTTCATAATGTCCTCGTTAGTCCCATTTGATGGACAAGAAAAGTGAGGTGAAGCAAGAGTCCACGACTTCCCGACGAGCCCCCAGGGAGGAATGATGCCCATGGCCTGCTGAGCCAAGTTGCTCAGTCTGCTCCGGTGTAACAGCTCGGTGAATACAATACTCCAGTTTCTTGATTTGATTTTCTGGTCACCTGGGTTCACAAAGTGAGCTTTTTAACACCCACCTTAGGGAACAGTAGGGAACTGTTATGAGGTCCTGGAAATCTTTCCCCAAACATTCCCTTTCTCTTTGTATGTAAGACATTGAAAAATTGCTCTGGCCTCTTTTGAAATGAGAATAGAAAGACACACAGGCCATTATTTTCAGAACCCCAAATTGGGACACCTAGTATGAAAAATTATAAGTTAATTTATAGGAACAATGAAAGAGAAACTCAAGATTAAGATTGTAGTGGAGAATCCTGAACACTCAGCAACCCTGGGCACGGGAATATAAGTGTCTTTAAGAGGGTTATAATAATAGATTATATTTTAGATCTACTGATGTGAACAATACTGCATCCCAGCAAAAGTTGGTGGTGATATGGGACGGGGAATAGAAACATGGTGACCTTCAAAATTTAGACAAAGAGAAGGAATTTGAATACAAATTCATGATACTCAATGATGGAAACGAGAGGGAGGTTGGATAATCAGGTTAAGGATGCAAGGACTTTAAGCAAGTATATATAGTAAGGTCATTTTTTGCTGTGGATGATTAAAGATTTTCTGAGTTTCAGCTATCATCAACGCTCAAACATAATTTAACCATCACTTTTTCTTCTCTTTTGGGTGTTTTGGAAGCCACTGTGATCATACAGACATACATACTTTTGGAAAGAACATTTCATTTGGTTCCCCTTTCTTGGAGGCCCTCTGGTTTCTTCTTTAACTGAGGTGGGCTCACTGCAGACTACCACGTTTCCCAGAAGAAAACAGTCAAGATGCTTTGGGGTAAGGGGTTGGGGGGAATGGGTAAAGAAAGGTGGAGGAAGAAAGGCAGACAAAGAAAGGGGAATGGTGAAGAGGGGGTCTAGGGAAGAACTGTAGGATCAGCACAGCCATCATTAATTGCTCCTTTAAGGGAAGCAACTACAGATCCTCCTAAGAATATGTTGGGAGGTGCTCTCCTAATATGCCCAAGACAATAGAACTGCTTTGGGATATGTGAGTTATTGTAGTCGTAACAACGATGATGGTAAGGTAAAAACTCTAATAGTAATATCTACCTTTTTTTTTTTTTTTTTTTTGAGATGGAATCTCAGTCTATCACCCAGGCTGGAATGCAGTGGCTTGATCCCGGGAAGCAGAGGTTGCAGTGACCTGAGATCGCGCCACTGCACTCCAGCCTGGGCGACAGAGCAAGACTCCAAAAACAAACAAAACACACACATACACACACACAACAAAACAAAAAAACACAGTACTTGGCCTTGGGGGAAGTAGACTGAAGGAAATATTATTTAAATGGACTTTTAAAAAAACATACAATGGAATATATATACACATGCAAAGGTATATATTTTTTAAAAAGTACAAGGGAATATATATATATACACATATACAATGATATATATTTTTAAAAAACATACAATGGAATATTGTATAACAATGACTAGGAACAATCAATTGCTTCTCACAACAACATGGATATTTCTCCGAGAAATATGCTGGGTAAAAGAAGCCAGACACAAGGAGTACCTACTGCAAGATTCCATTTAGATCAAGTTCAAAATGAGGCAAAACTAGTCTATGGTGTTAAGCGTCAGGATGTGGTTACTATTGGGAGGGAATGAAGTGCTGGTTACATTGTTTCTTAATCTGGGTATGTTTGCCGTGAAAATCTATAGCTAATTTATAATTTGTATATATATATAGACAAGATATTTAGTAAAAAATGCATGCATTTACTATTTGTAGAAAAGTATCCCCATTATACCAGCAAGGTGGATTTTGTTATTGCCATTTGGTAAATGAAGAAACTGAGGTCTAAGAGTTTAAGTGATTTGTTGAAGGTCACATAGTAACAGGTGACAGAGCCAGGCTCTAAGCAGGCCTTTCTGGCCACCAGGACTATGGCTTCACACTCTCCCCCTGGGCTCTGACAGCTCCTCCCTGCCAGGTCCCCAGTTCCTCTTCTCTTTGGCCACAAGTGGAGTTTTCCATGGAGAAACTTTTGTTTTTTGATAGGACAGCTACAGAGCTAGAAGGCCTTCCTCCCACTTAGATTACAGCTGGGGAGGATCTGCGGTGCAAAGTTTTCATAGGCCTGATCTAACACTGAGAGCAGCTCTATCGCGTTAGCTATGGCCCTCTCTGTTGCTGGCAACTTCAGCTCCAAATTCCTCTGAAAGCTTCCATAAGGGGAGCAACATTCGAATAGTTGGATGGTGTTCACCTGTCAGAATCTAGCTAAAAATAAAAAAGAGGTTTTAATGAGATGCCACTGGTGGTATAATATTAGCTGATTAACACGTTCACATGGTTATTTCCACTGAAAAGAAACATCTAAAGCATAGCTGGCCCTGTTGTCCAACATGGCAGTAAATTCTGATCACTTATTAGCACAGTTTGAGCCAGAACAGGGGGTTATGCGAGGAAATAATACCAATGGCAGCTTCTTCCCTGAATACAAAGGAAAGTGATACACTGATTAAGTGAAATGTAGACATGCTTAGCACAGGAGAATTGGATCAACGCTGCATCAAGGCTGATGCTCTCTCCCACACACAGGAGAGGTTAGTATGAGAGTCAGGCCAACATTCAGCTGGAAAAACACAAGAGCTATGTTTGGGGTGAGATCCCGAATGTGCCCTCCATTTGAAAATGCATTTTTCAATGTAAGTTGATTCATTGAACTGAGATAGAATTTTAAGTGCAATATTGAGATCTTCTGAATAAATTTACCGGAAGTTCTTGAGGTTTTATTTCTCTTAGGGTCAGTCTATTCCTAAAGTGCTCCTTTTCACGTGTACGTGTGTTTTTTGGCTTAGTGGTCAGGATGTAAAAAGGTGTTGCCATAGAAACCTGAATCTTGAACACTGCCTGGGGCAACATTTTAGTTTTTGGCACTTCCTGTTTGGAAGTTCTAGACAAGAAGGTTTCCCTGTCTCCTGAGGGTACTGCTGGTTGAAAAGGGTTCCTACTGGACTAGGCGTGCTTTGACACAGGGGAGGCATTTCTCAAGGGTCACATGGATTGACTAAAAACGGGGCTCTAATTTGCTTAGGGAGAAAAAAAGTCAGCAAATATTAATTAATATTTTCTACTTAATTTTTAAATTCAGAGTTCTTGAGGGGAAAAGGTGTAACAGGAAGAAGTAACAGAGGCTCTGGATCATACATAGTAGAGATATTTTAAATGAAAAATGACTCCCATCATAAGGTTAAATTCTTTTTCAGCATCTCTTCTATCACAAAAACTTCCAAAAGGAGATGTTCCATCGCCACTCAAGATGGACTTATTTATTCACAAAAGGTGGTCCATTAATAAACTTTTACTTTGAGAGCACAGAATTTAAACTTTTATCGAAATCTACTTTCCTTAAGCTAATTTTGCCAATTCATGAGTGGAATTTACAGTAAGGACTAAAGTTGAGGGTAATATATTCTTTGGTATAATGTTGGCTTTTTTCTCCCCTCAATTTTTTTTTATTGTGATAAAAAATACACAAACGTAAAATTTATCATCTTAACTACCAGTATAAGCTTGGTTTTATAAGATTTACAAGAAATAGGTATATGAGACTTGAATGCTGATTTTTAGGAGAATGAGAAACTATTCCATTACATTTCTCCATTTTAAAAATTAAGGAGGAAGAAAATTCTTTGCTTTTAAGCATGTTGGGATCTCTGGGGACAATCTGAGAACGCGTTTTGTTTAATTGGATCTGAAATGGAGCGGCTGAGAACAGAGGGAGCCCTATTCATTTAGGCAAAACAGAGACATCTGCTGGTGGATTGGCAGACTTACTTTTCCACAACTTCCAAAGACCCTTGAAAGAGTAGTATTTGCAAGACAGGGACAAATCTGTCACCTTTTATGCCGACTTGAGTTTTAAAGAGCTGTTGTCTAATCATGGAATAAGAATGTTCATAAAAGAGAAGAAAATGTACATATGCAATTTACTAAGCTATGTTGCTTTGGTAAGACTTTTCTTGTCTTGACCATACAAGAGCCAGAATTCTTTCAGAAAAGAATCACCATGCTGTGGATTAAAAGGTGAACTTTTGCCTACACCTTTCAATCCACAGCTTGCGGCAAAAGGGGCCTCAATTCAAGAGCGGTTCCGTGAGAAGGGCTCACTTATTCCTAGACGAGCCAGCCCGCACCATGCTGTGTACGGCTTCTTGGGCAGGAAGTGTCTGGCTAGGGTCTAGCCCAGCTTCTCTGTGGGCCAGCTACTTAATGCTCAGCATGTTACTTCTTCTTCTTCTTCTTTTTTTTTTTTTTACTTGAGACGGAGTCTCGCTTTGTCACCCAGGCTGGAGTGCAATGGTACAATCTCGGCTCTCTACAACCTCTGCCTCCCAGGTTCAAGTGATTCTCCTGCCTCAGCCTCTCAAGTAGCTGGGATTACAGGCACCCACCACAACACCCAGCTAATTTTTGTTTTTTCAGTAGAGACAGAGTGTCACCATGTTGGTCAGGCTGGTCTCGAACTCCTGACCTCAGGTAATTGACCTACCTCGGTCTCCCAAAGTGCTGGGATTACAGGCGTGAGCCACGGTGCCCGGCCCAGCATGTTACCTTTCAAAGGGCCTAAGCAATACCCATTTTATATGGATTAAATGAGATTTGAGATGTAAAGGTCAAGGATGGTCGATAAGGGCCAGTTTCTTCCCTTCTTACAGAGCCTTCCTAGCCACAGTCACTATCTCTCAGTTGGGCAGGCTCCTCTAATCTCAGAGATGACACTGTGAGAATGCTGGCTAGCATTCTTAACTCCCTAAACCAGTGTGTCCCTCTGTTAGCTCAGACACAACAAACTCCAAACAGAATTCATCACCTCTGTATTAGTTTGTTTTTATGCTGCTGATAAAGGCACACCCAAAACTGGGAATAAAAAGAGCTTTAATTGTGCTTACAGTTCCACGTGGCTGGGGAGGCCTCAGAATCATGGTGGAAGTGAAAGGCACTTTTTCATGGTGGCAGCAAGAGAAAAATGAGGAAGAAGCAAAAGCAGAAACCCTGATAAACCCATCAGATCTCGTGAGACTTATTCACTATCACAAGAACAGCACAGGAAAGACCGGCCCCCATGATTCAGTTACTTCCCCCTGGGTCCCTCCCGCAACACGTGGGAATTCTGGGAGAAACAATTCAAGCTGAGATTTGGGTGGGGACACAGCCAAACCATATCAACCTCCAACTACCTCCCTAACCTCAAATGGCTTTGAAGGAAAAAAAAAGGAGCTATTCCTGATAAGAAATTGCGGCATCCAATGCATTGCTAGAGCCTGTTTATGTCACTGGAAGCATAGGCGGTGAAGTTGGGGCCTTGGTTTTCTTTTCTTTAAGATGGGGACAATAACACCCCTTCTCCCAGGTATGTGGTGAGGATGCAGCGAGCTAAGCTCACAGGCTTGGTCTCGAGGTTACCTCGTAGGTACACTTACCTCATAGTCCCAGTTGGTGAGCTTACCTTGTTGAATCTTCTAGGGCCTGGCCCAGAGGAGGTATTCAGCATGGCTACTTAATTTTTAATAATATATTCTCACAGCTGTGTCTTTTCTCCATTTCTGTTGTCTCCAGGCCTGGGTTAATGCAACCTCTGCCATATTGGTCTCCAGGCCTTCAAACTGCCCTCTCCCACTGCTCTTACAGGCTGTTGGCCAAGCGAATGCCCCTTGAGTTCACTTCTTGTTGGGCTATTTCCTAGTCAAGAAACCAGACAGGCTTCTTAAACAACCAGCCAAGCTCCCTAGCCTGTGTCTAAGCCCTCTGTACTCCGACTCTACCCCACAGTATCCAAATTTACGTCTCGCTAATCCCTGAGGCACAGTTTCCATTCCAGGCAGAAGGTCTCTGGGCACATCTTCTATATTTTGGCCCCGGGCCTTTGTTTATGCCATTTCCCTTATCCTTCAGTCTTGCCTGTATCTTCTGAAGTAGCTCAAATCCCACCTCCACCGTGACCTTTTCTCTAATTCTACAGCCTAAGATGATTTTTTCCCACAGGCTAATTCCTATTGCTTTAATACATCCAAATTCCTATTTGGATAATAAATCCCATGCTGCATCCATCAGTGAGAATTTAATTGTTCTAGAATTTTTCTTATAAGCATTGTGAAGTAAGGACCTGTGCTGCTTTAACCTCTCTGTGCCTCAGTTTCCTCCTCTGTGAAATGGTGATAATCATAGTTCCTGTTTCATAGGATTATTGTAAAGATTAAGTCAACATATGTAAAGCAAGTGCCTAGCCCCTAGTAAGTGTTTAATAGTGTTAGCTGTTATTATTGTTCTGGGAACATAAAAAAGGGATCAATACAGCTTGTTTGATTATCAGGCATGTTTTGTGGGGAAGCCATCAGGTGCTGGACTAAGGCCCTTCACAGCCATCTGACCCAACATGTGTATCTTTTAAACAGCACATTAATTCATCTGACAAATATTTACTGAGTGCCTACCATGTTCCAGGTACATTCTGTACTGTAGGTGCTGGTCTTAGCTTTGTTTATTTTTGTATATGTGGCCAGCTAGCTGTTCATATCTTGAAAAAACAGTGTAGGTCAAATATGGTCATCAAAGGGGCTTTAAGTTCAAGTCTTGGCTCCATCTGTGTGGCCTTGAGCACATAATTGACCACATCTGGGCTTTAATCTCTGCTGCATAATGATCACTGAAGTTCAATTCTCCATCTTAATATTTGTCAAAAGAACCAACGATGCTTTAAGTCACACATTAGCCAGGCAGAGATGGGGCCTCTCTCTGTTCTTGTTCCCAGCAGGCCTGGATATGGGATCTGCTTGTCCGGACCTGCACTCCACGTGCTTGTTCTGCGACTGTTAGTTAATCACCTTCTACTGTTTAAGGAAGGGCCTCTGAGGAACTCCCTGGCTTCATTCACATCGCTACCCTTTTTGTTATTTTAGATGAATAGAAAAGAACACAATTTTGCTTCCCAAATGCTATAAGAGAAGGGACGTGTGTATCTTTATCTATTTGTCATCTCCCCCTTTTATTTGACTATTTTCCTGCTCTTTCGTAATTAAATTACACACATGCAAGCATGTACATACAGCTCATTTATATGCTCCTTAACACAAGGCCCTAAGATATATTTTTAAAAATCCAAAACATTCCTGGCAGCGCCTAACACAGTCCTAGTCCTGTATGCTTGCCTAATACATACTTGCTGTGTGGAAACTGCCCTAGCTGCCATCATGGAAATGGAATGCTTTTTTTTTTTTTTTCCAGTGATTTCCAAGTGTGAGTTGGTTGTGAACTCTACCATCTCCTTCTCTCCCCTTCCCAACTGAGTCAGAATTTCTGGAGCCAGGACCAGGCACCCAGATGTTTGACAAGTATCAAGGTGAAGCATCCAGCATACTGAAGTCGGAGGCCCAGGGAGGCTGACCCACCTGTGTCAAATTCAAATCAACTACAGCTGCCCATGAGCTAGATGAGGCCCCATTGACTGTTGGCTCAGAACTGCAGCTTCACAGGAAGAGGCAGCAGATGCCATTTAGCTCTGACTTGTCTTGTCTCAGTTACCAGTGCCTGCTCCGTGTTGCTCAGTCCTGAAGCCTGGTGTTCCCATGCCCTCCCCTCAGTGGCCTCAGTCACCAATGGCACCTTTCCCTTCGATTGTCAGCCTTCGTCATGTGTGGCTTCCTGAATGAAGTTCGATTTCCCTTGAATGTGTGATTTGCAAACCTGGGCATGATCTAGTTGCTTGGATTTTTCAGGACTAGATTGCTATATTCTGGGGAGTAACATATTCTAGAGCAGCAGATTTAAAACTTTCTGGACTATGACTCAGTTTAAGAACTCCATTTTAGGCCGGGCGCGGTGGCTCACGCCTGTAATCCCAGCACTTTGGGAGGCCGAGGCGGGCGGATCACAAGGTCAGGAGATCGAGACCACAGTGAAACCCCGTCTCTACTAAAAAAAAAATACAAAAAATTAGCCGGGCGTGGTGGTGGGCGCCTGTAGTCCCAGCTACTCAGGAGGCTGAGGCAGGAGAATGGCGTGAACCCGGGAGGCGGAGCTTGCAGTGAGCCGAGATTGCGCCACTGCACTCCAGCCTGGGCGACAGCGCGAGACTCCGTCTCAAAAAGACAAACAAATAAACAAACAAAAAAAACAAACAAAACAAACAAACAAACAAAAAAAAGAACTCCATTTTACTCCAAGACTCAGGCTATACACAGACACACACACACACACACACACACACACACACAAATATGCCCAGTGGCCAGGCGCGATGGCTCACACTTGTAATCCCAGCACTTTGGGAGGCCAAGGCAGGTGGATCACTTGAGGTCAGGAGTTTGAGACCAGTTTGGCCAACACGATGAAACCCCATCGCTACCAAAAATACAAAAAAATTAGCCGGGTATGGTGGCACATACCTGTAATCCCAACTACTCAGTAGGCTGAGGCGCGAGAATCGCTTGAACCTAAGGCAGACGTTGCAGTGAGCAGAAATCACGCCACTGCACTCCAGCCTGGGTGACAAAGCGAGACTCTGCCTCAATAAATAAATAAATATGCACAGTGAACAAATATATCCATCATATGCTTGTGCTTTGACATTTTCTATTTCATCAAGAAGACAGTCTTTAGGTGCAAGATCCAAGTCTAGAGTCTCTGTGGAGAACGTGATGGAAGCTGTAGCTCTACCCCTCATCATTTTCAAATGATTTCAGGGTCTTCCATTGTTGTGCCGAACCCCTAATAACCTCAGTAGAGAAGGCACCAGGCTCAAGAGACCAAAGAAGAGACCCAGAGCCAGCAAATGAGACTCAGGGTTTTCTTAAGAGATTACATACAGGGGAGAGAGTCCAGTGGCAGCGGGCTGGGCAGGAAAACCACTGCCACTTGCAAACAGCTTGCAGTGTATGTACCATTTCACTCAACACCCTACACCCAAGGACCTCCACCTGGCAACCTTCATCTAACCCAAAACTCAGGGCTTCAGTCCCTGCACAGCCGGTGTTCCGTGGGAGAGGCTGAGGGCTCAGATGTTCCTTAGAGACAAGGAATGAATATCTGGCTTGGCCACGCCCAATTCCCTAGTTCAGAACACACATTCAGGTGCGTCTGCAATACAGGGTCATCCTCAGGGTATACCGAAGTTATTGCTCTCAGGTGCGTTTACCATACAGCATCTTCCTAATCCATCTATAGCATCCAGCTGATGATGTACTTTCTTGTTCACTCTGGAAAGCACACCACCCTGTAGTGCAGAAGGGTGATATTAGGATAGACTTTTTAGAAGTAGATGTGGAATTATTTTCAAAATATGCTGCTTCCCCTCTCATACACTTTCAGAATGCCTGAGACAGGTTGGGGGTTCTCAGCTCCTGGAAGAGTAGTTGAAAGTGTTTCAAGTGGATTTTCTAACCTCCCCACTGTGCCTGGGGGTGGGCGAGGCACAAAACCTCTGAAAATCCCTGTAGCTGGGACCTACTTCCCTAATAGCAGCAGAGCCACCCTTAACATTTTAAAAGGGGACAAAAAGCTGAGAATCTTTCTGCTATTTATAGCAAAGTATTTGTAATACATTCTACAACCAACAGTGTGTGGTCACACCATGACTGCCTCAACCCTTAATAAGATTTTTTTAGAGACCTTTCTGCATCGCATATGTAAAGCTGAAACTTGAATCAGACTACCCAGTGTCATCTGAGGTGTCTTTGAGGGACGCCTGCAAAGCTGGTTCCACTTGATCTGGCTACACCTCGGTCCTCATGGGCCTCCCAAACACATCTCCCAGCTGTTGGCTTTCCTTTCCTCATGCCATTCCTTTTCCACCCAGGCTTCCCACCTTCCTTTCTGAACAGTTCTCACCTTCCAAGATTTCTTTCCCTGAAGCCCACAGACACCGTCTGTACAGCGCAACTCTCTGCTTGCATGATTGAAATCAGGCCTATGCATCTTAACTCCAAATGAATGGAGGGGAAGGACTAGGTCTCACCCCTCTTTGGATTTACCTCCATGCCCTAAGAATAGCAGGAGCTCGATGAGAATTTCCTCCTGTAGCTCATACTCTAAGCTTAGAACCAGTGCCTTCTGCTTACCTCCCCACAGGCGTCCAGAGGTGATGCAGCAAAAGGGTTGGGGGTGCCCAGAGGTGATATAGCAAAATGGTTATCAGCACAGTTTTGGTGCTGGATAGTCCGAATCAAGTTTCAGCTTTACATATGTGGATGCAGAAAGGTCTCTAAAAAATCTTACTAAAGGTTGAGGGGGAGAAACAAGTTACAGGACAGTGCATTTTGCTACCACTTGTGAGTGAAAGAGCATGTACACACATGTTTGTTAATGCATGGAATTTCTTTGGATGAATCCAAGAGAAACTAGCAGTAGCAACTTCCTCCATGCAGAGAGAAAAGGAGATTTATTTGCTTATTTTTCACTAGAGACCTTTTGAGTTTAGTAATGTGTGCATGTATTGTCTAGTTTAAAACTTTACATTTTAAAAATTCCAGCTTTTGGCAGCCGGGCGTGGTGGCTTATGCCTGGCATCCCAGCACTTTGGGAGGCCGAGGCGGGTGGATCACCTGAGGTCAGGAGTTTGAGACCAGCTTGGCTAACATGGTGAAACCCCGTCTCTGCTAAAAATACAAAAATTAGCCGGGCGTGGTGGCGGGGGCCTGTAATCCCAGCTATTCAGGAGGCTGAAGCAGGAGAATCGTTGGAACCTGGAAGGCAGAGGTTGCAGTGAGCCAAGATCACACCACTGCACTCCAGGCTGGGAGACAGAGCAAGACTCCATCTCAAAAATAATAATAATAAAATAAATAAATAAATAAATAAATCCAGTTTTTGTGCTCACCAGCTGTGTACGTTGTAGAAAGTTATTTGATTTTCCTAATCCTCATTTCCCATCTGTAAAATGGAGCTAAGAAAGCCTGTATAACTGGATTGGGTAATGCACACAAATTATTTAGCAGACTGCCTGGCTCATTTATTGTATGAATTCATGAGATGGTAGCTATTATTGTTTTGTTGGCCGACCCAGGTACTTAGAATTCTGTTTCTTGCCTTCTTATTTTAACCCAAAGCCTAGAAGCTTGGAAAACAATGATCATTACCTTGTTGTTTCTCACGTTGTAGCATTTGGTGACCTGCGCCACGTCAGCATCTGGTTGAGGGCAGTATAACCACACCGCCTGTGCTAGGGGCTGACCCTTCCCTTCATTTCTTCCCCTCCATCATCCTCCCTTTCCCTTTTTACACTTGAGGCACTCTAATCTTTGTTCCTTCCAATGATTATTCTGTAACTTAATCCCTCAAAGACGCCTCAGATGACACTAATGAGCACCTTAAAAAACTGGAAATTCTTGAATCAAAGCACAAGATTCTTTCTACCCAAGGTACCTAACTTCTGATTGGTTGCTTTCACCACAGTGAGGGAGCTCTACAAGCAGTGATTCATTTCAGCTCCTGTTGCCTGAGCCTATGTAACTTTGTCAGATTTATTGTGAGTCACATCAAATCTCTGCCTTAATTAACTTTTTCTGTTAAAGTGGTTTTAAGATAATGTACTTGCTTTTACTTAAATCATGGGAAATAGACCTTCTAGAGGTTAGAGCTTGATGCAAAATGATTGTCAACTCTTGCTATTTAATATTTTTCTGAAATCTTTTGGTAGTCGTGGCCATACCAAAGTGGATTACTTTCCAGTCTTATTCAGGAACAAGATGTATTATTCTAACTTGTAATGGGGGACAGGGAACTGTGGAAGAATAAGATTATGTGTCAGTGTCTAATCACATTAAAACATAAAAACAGCTAATATTTATTGAACACTTACTATGCACCAGACCCTGTGCCAAACATTTATTTATTCAAATACTTATTTAGTTCTTGCCCTAATTCTACAAGGACTTGTCCTCATTTTACAGATGAAGACATTAAGGGACTTGCCTGAGGAGTTAAGTGGCACAGCTTCCACCCCAGAACACTGGTCACAAAGCACATCCTCTTAACCAGTATCTAGATCATGGATCCAGGTGCTTTTTCTGTAAAGGGTCAGACAGTAAATATTTTAGGCTTTGTGGAAATATCTTACAGCAGAAGGCAGCTATGGATAATATGTAAAAGAATGGTCATGACTCTGTTCCAATAAAACTTTACTTATGGGCAGTGAGATGTGAATTTCACATCTTTTTTTTAATGCCATGACATATTATTTTTCTTTTGATTTCCCATCATTTAAAAAGGTAAAAACCATTTTTAGCTTACAGGTACAAAACAGATGCTGGACCAGACTTGGCTGCAGGCCATAGATTGCCAAGCTCTGATCTAGATCATTGAAAATAGAACAAATTAAGCGAGAATGAAACAATCACTGTAAGAGGACTCCCCATCCTATTCTAGATCCTTCTGGACTTTAGCCAGGATCTAAGTGTCACACTGGATGTTCCTTTTTTAATAAATCCCTTTCCACCTGAATCTCCTCTTCAACCTCAGAGTCTGCCTGCTCTCCTGGGTTGCTCAGAGCCTCTCCTGGACCCCTACTTAGACTGCCCCTTCCTAGGCAGTTTTCCTTCCTGCCTCTTCCCCCAGCCTCCTATCTCCTTAGAGAACTGGTATAAGCTAAAATGTTTTTTTCAAAATCTCTATTATGTATATTTGCATTTTAAAGGAGGTTTCTGGATAGGGCAATTCAAAGATAGAACTCTGGAGCTTTTAGCTTGGGAAGATGGGTGTGGTGCATTTGGGGGATGTGGGAGGAGGAACTTTTGCACAGAGAGATTCTTATCACCCTTACAGTCATACTGAACAGAGCCTGGGAGGCTGGCCCTGACCAGGAACCCCAGGGCCTCCAAGACCTCTAGACTAGGCTTGGCTGTGGGTAGGGAAAGGCTATGCTGTACTGTGGGAACCCCCAGGGGTTCTTAACCTAACAGCTGTGATTAATGAGTTGAATGCAGGAGGGGATGACTTCCTTCCTTGGCCCACTCAGAGTTCCCCAGAGGTGACAGCCACTCCAGGCACTCATTGCTGTGGCAGGCACTCCTTGGGAAGAGGTTGCATCCACTCCAAGGTCTTTTCAGTTGCATCAGGTGGTCCTTAAGAACTGTATGTGGTGGTCTGAACTCCTGGACACAGCAGAGGAGCAGAAAGTCACCATCTCAAAGGGGCACGTGCTCCCTGAGCTGTTTATGTCCCTGAGCTTTCCTGTGTCTTATGATTGTTTTCCCTCTGTCCCCTCCCCAAATATACATTACAGACACTTAATCTTGTGTTAATTCTATATATGTTTCTGAGCCTACCAAATTCATCTGCATGGAGAAGTTTACTTTTATCCCATGTCATAGTTGTAGGGGCCAAGGCTCTTGGTTCTGTAAAGGTTTGCTGAAAATCACTGAGACGAGGCAGGTTGATTAATTGGAGAAAAGGCATATACATTTATTTAACATGCATTCACGGAAGCCTTCAGCATGAAGAATCAAAGATACAGAGGAAATTGTCCATTTTTATGCTTAGGTTCAACAAAGGACGGACAGCCACGTAGGAATATGATTGGAGGAAAAGGGTAGCTCTAAGGCTGTTAGAAGGAGCGGGGAAGCCCAGCAGGTGCTGTCTGTTTAGACTCTCCCTGGCCTCTCGGAGCGCGCATTTCTTTCTTCCGGGTGTAGGGCAGGACCCTCTCTGGAATGGAGGTCTTATGACCTACTATCAAACAAGGTAGGTGGGATAATTTCTTTACGGCCAGTTTTAATTTTTATTATTTATTTATTTGACACAGAGCCTTGCTCTATTGCCCAGCCTGGAGTGCAGTGGTACGATCTCAGCTCACTGCAACTTCCGCCTCCCGGGTTCAAGCAATTCTCCTGCCTCAGCCTCTTGAGTAGCTGGGACTACAGGCCATGCCACCATGCCCGGCTAATTTTTGCATTTTTAGTAGAGATGGGGTTTCACCATGTTGGCCAGGCTGGTCTTGAACTCCTGACCTCAAGTGATCCTCCCGCCTCGGCCTCCCAAAGTGCTGGGATCACAGGCGAGAGCCACCGTGCCTGGCCCAGATGGCCAGTTTTCATACAGACAGGGTGGAGGGAAAGTTAAACTAATATTTTTAGGTTTTATGGATGGCTTTGGTAAAGGCTTCTGGTTTCTATGGCTAACCTCTGAGGAGAATGGGACTGAAAGACAGGAGGGCAAGAGAAGGTCAGAGAAAATCGTTTGCTTCTGAGGCTGCTGCTGAGGGCTTCATTTTGGGGTGTTGTTTTCTGAGCCCCAGCACAGTCTTTCTGGGAAGGTAGGAGGGTACCTGACTCCGTTTATTGTAGATCCAGCTAAGACTCCATGGTTGTCCAGAGCTTTTTCTGTGCTTTTCTCATGGTAACTGCAAATGGTGAAAGGAGGATATTTGGCAGACCTGTGCTCAAGGAATAGCAAGATAGAAGAAATGCCTGACTGCTATCCTTCTAGAGGTAGGATATTCCCAGGGAAATGCCTTTCTTTGTCAAAGTCTATTTTTCTTTTCTTTTCTTTTCTTTTCTTTTCTTTTCTTTTCTTTTTTTCCCAGCTGAGTATATACATGTATTTTGGACCTAGAGAAACAATAGTACGGACTGTTGTGTTTTTATTCTCTTTGATTTTTTAAATTCCAGAATTTTCCTTTTCCTTTTTTGGGGAGGAAAAAAAAGTAAAATAAATAGTTAAACTGTGATATGATTTGACATTTCCCTGTAACTTCAGAAAGGAAATTTATATAATAAATATCTGTCTTTGACCCTTTTCTCCCTCCAAGGTCAAGTTTGGTTTTTAGATGTGGCTTATAACATCTTTATATTGATAGAGGGTTTGAAACTCATCAATATTTGAACAACATCCTGAATTGGATGGTGTGTGGGTAGTGTTATATTTGGCTGCCTCAGAGGTGGGGTTTTAGGATGGATTGATTAACACAGAATGTTAAGTCTAATAATGAAATTGTGGATGGTTCTGAGCTTGGAGCTCTCTATTCAGACTTTCTTCCACTGAACAGTGTTCTGGCTCCATTCACCCCATGCTGCTTTTTCTAGACTCGTCTTCACTTACTACACTCACAGATTCCAATTTCTATTCTTGTCTGAACAGAGGAAGGGAGCCTTGAATACCCAGGCGGGATTAGGCACATGAGTGGATAATCCACTTACAGTAGCCCACTTCCAGACAGCCCAAATTCTAGAAGAGCGTCTAAAGAGGGATGGGTATTATTTAAATTTGTTTCCATTTAATGTTCTGCATCCTTGGTCTAAGCACAACTGTGTCGCTGTGGTGATGTCCCTTGCCTATTTGGGATGATGATTAGAGCTGGGATGGCATATGGTAATAACAGATATCATTTATTATTGAGCATTGACAGCAGAACTAAGAAGATGTATATGGGTTATCTTTTTAGTCCTCACAGTAACTCTGCAAGGTGGCATTTTCTTCATGCGGCAGATGCGAAAACCGAGGCTAAGAAGGATTACCCAACTTGCCCCAAACCACACAGCTTGAGTAGCAGGGCAGCATTGCTCTCCAGGCCTGGCTTATTCCAGCTGTCTCTGCGCTTTCAACTCTTACCTCGCGACACCTGATCCCTCGGGCACAGGGCATGCGCGGGCGGTGTGGGCGCGTCGGCTCCTTCTCCCTTTGTCTGCAGCGAGTGATCCGCGCGCCCCCTGCCTGCGCCATCCCGGCTTTGCTTTGTCCGTTGCATTGTTGGCCAGACCTCTACAGTCCGAGTAGTTTGTTCAGTGCACAGTAAAGAGCTCTTTAGTTTTATTGAAATTATGTTTATGTTAAAATTATATTATCCAAAATCTTGGATTTCAGAGCACCAGAACTGTTTGCAAGGACTACTGTGTAGTGAATTGTTACAGAAACACCTTGTAAAATAATAAGTTATGTGAGCTGGAAGAATCAAAGACGTGGAACTGGGCAATGTAAACACTTTATTCCCGCCAGTAACAGCTGTAAAATGATGATAGCACAAGTCTCTTGACTTTATTCCCTTTTTTCTGATTTTTATTTTACAGTACATTCACTTCTAGATCTTGTTGCTAGTTTTTTAAAAAAAATTTTATTATTATTATTATTTTTGAGACAGGATCTTGCTCTGTTGCCCTGGCTGGAGTGCAATGGTGAGATCACAGATCACTGCAGCCTGGAACTCCCAGGCTCCAGCAAGACTCCCACCTTAGCCTCCCAAGTAACTAGGACTGCAGGTGTGTGCCACCACGCTCGGCTACGTTTTGTTTTTAGTTGAGACGCAGGTGGTGGTGGGGTCTGCTTATGTTGCCCAGGCTGGTCTTGAACTCCTGATCGCAATGGATCCTCCTGCCTCGGCCTCCCAGTGTTAGAACTACAGGTGTGAGCCACTGCTCCTGGCCATAGATCCTTTTTTTTTTTTAATACCTCACTCAATTAAAAAAAATTTTTTATATCAAACATGATTTAAAACACATTGTTTTAAAAAGTAATTGGGGAGGAATACTATTTCAGAGGATGGCTTACAGAAATCTCTATTATATGACACAGTTTCTTGTTGGTAAACACCATTAGAAAAGTTCAGAAGATTCCATGAGAACTTATAAATTACCCATGGTCTATTTAGAATCCTAAACAAATACACAGTGATTTACAGTGAACTGAGAGAGGAAGATCTAGGAAGAAGAAATTTTAAATTTGCTTGGCTCTTTTTCTTCTCTTCTCTTCTCTTCTTTTCTTTGATAGAGTCTCACTGCCACGCAGACTGGAATGCAGTGGTGCTATCTCGGCTCACTGCAACCTCTGCCTCCCAGACTCAAGCAATCCTCATGCCACAGCCCCCTAAGTAGGTGGGATTACAGGTGTGCACCACTACACCTGGCTAATTTTCTTTGTATTTTTTGTAGAGAGGAGGTTTTATCCTGTTGTCCGGGCTGGTCTCAAACTCTTGGGCTCCAGCGATCTGCCTGCCTCGGCCCGTCAAAGGACTGGGATTACAGCTCCGAGCCATCGTGTCCGGCCCCAATTTTATTTTCAAAAATATATTTAGTGACAAAACGTCACTTTCTACCTACATACTGAATTTTGGTTTCTCTCAGTTTTATTTTGTTTTTGACACATTTCAATTCCCTAAATACTGTAATAAAAACATTCTAAATACATTCTAAATATTTTAAGCCATTTCTTCCCTCTCTCCCTCCTTCCCTCCCTTCCTCCTTCCCTCCCTTCCTTTCTTTCTTCTTCCTTTGTTCCATCTTTTCTTCTCCCTTTCCCTCTCTTCTTCTTCCTTTTAATCACAAGGTGCTTTCCCCTGTTGGGAATGAGACAATCATTTTGTAAACATATTAATTTAAAATATTTGTTTAGAGATGTCCTTTGAAGTGAAGCTTCCATACTTTTCACACTTTGGAATTTTTCAAAAATATTTGTCTAGAAGGAAGTCTTGTTAAAATCTAAAGGACCGAGAAACATATTTTAGTTCTAAGGTGTTTTTATAGAGACTCTGATAGCAAATGAATTGAAAGAAATGCTGCTTTACGCACTGTGGAAATGCAATGATTGTCTTGCTGCCAACGTAACCTGGAGTGATATATAACCACCTCTCCTGGCCTGGGAGTTTAATGAAATGACTCTAATTTTGGCAACCCTTCACACCAAGAGTGGGTAACGTAACTCTAAGCTGATTTGTGCAAAGGGCAGAGCAGACTTTAAACAGAGCATCATGGCTTCTACTCACTTTGGTGACATTCAGAGTGCTATTTCAGCCCTATTTGATTAAGGTTGTCCGGGACTTCCTCAACCTCTGTTTCCACGCCTGCACCGAGATGACACTGTGACTGCAGTCCAACTTTCATCCTCTGTCAGATGACATGCCCTTCCAATGATTGCATTTGCCAGTTAACGAACACTTTTTGAGACGGAATATTGCTCTGTTGCCTAGGCTGGAGTGGTATGATCTCAGCTCACTGCAACCTCCGCCTCCTGGGTTCAAGCAATTCTCCTGCCTCAGCCTCCCAAGTAGCTGGGACTACAGGCACCTGCCACCATGCTCAGCTAATTTTTGTATTTTTAGTAGAGATGGGGTTAAGTTGTATTGGCCAGGCTGGTCTTGAACTCCTGACCACAGGTGATCCACCTGCCTCGGCCTGCCAAAGTGCTGGGATTACAAGCATGAGCCGCCACGCCTGGCCCACTTGGTGTTTTGATCAATCTTATAGGAATGCATGCCTTGTGTTTCAAGATTCAACTATTTTTTTGGTTACTGCTTCACTTCTACCTCTTTCAATTATTCGTGCTACCTACGTCAAAAGGGGCTTCTTCTTTGCAGCCAGCCCATAGGACTCTTAAGGTGATCTGTTTCTGTGGTAGCTAAGAGAATGAGCTTTGGAGGCTCCCTGGCTGGGTTCAAATCCGCTCCCATCAGCACCTCATGAGGGTGTTACAATGATTAAATGAGACACTATGTGCAGGAAAACACAGAGCCTAGAACAGAGAAAAAGGATCTGTGTGTGTGTGTGTGTGTGTGTGTGTGTGTGTGTGTGTGTGTTAAACAAAACCATCTGAATGTTTTGGTCCAATGGTTTTCTTCTAACAGCTTATATTATATTATCAGAGCCCATTGACCATAATGCCAATAACATCATGAAAGGAGACATGGCACTTCTGGTGGAGGAACATGACCCCTCCAATAAAGCTGTCCTGTCAAACATCAAGCCCATATCTATTCAAGCCTCCATCTAACTAGCAGTTCTCAGAAAATAATAGGGCTCAGGCGGCACAGCTCAGAACATGGGAACCCCTAGAACAAATGACTCAATGTCTTCAATGAGGGAATAGCCAGAAAAAGTGTGTGGGGAGGGAACCTCAGACTAAAAAAATGTCAATGGAATGGCAGCCAACTGCCACATGTGGACAGGTCCATTTAGGAGACAACTGGGAAAAGTGAACATTGACTGGACACTTGATACAATTAAAGACTTATGGTTAATTTTTAGCGGGTTTTTTTTTTGACAGGACCTCACTCTGTTGCTCAGGATGGTCTTTGCTCAGGCAATCTGCTTGCCTTGGCCTCCCAAAGGGTGGGGATTACAGGCATAAGCCAGCACACCTGGTCAATTTTTTTAGTAGTGATAATGGTTTTGGATTGGTTTTTAAAAGGTCTTTATTTTTAGAAATGTGTAAGTAAATAATTTAGAAATAGGCACTTAAATATTTACTTAAAATTTATGGATGAAATGATATGATGTCTGAGTATAGAAGGAACGAGAGTGGCACTGCCTTGGTAATTGTCGGAGCTCCCTGGTTGGTACATGGTGGCTTATCTGTCTACTTTTATGTATGTTGAGATCTTCCGTGAGATGAACTAAAAATGATGAAAACAAAGCAAAATAACTACAACAAAAACAACCGTGCCAAAATCTAGTGGATCCGCAATATAAAGAAGCACATTCCCGCAATTCCTCCACCTGCTTTCTGCTCAAATCATGGTGCCCTGTTTCTAGGTCATTGATTACAAGAGGCTTCCTTACTAGGGCAGGTGATTTCCCCCATCATGGTTTATTATCCTTAACAGAATTTGAGAAAATGGCTGTTTCAGGTTGGTTGCTGTCACCTGCCTCTGAGGTCAAATACTGCTATCAGGAGTTGACAGTTGCTATTTGGCTCAAAGTACTTGAGGTCATGGTCATTCCATTATCTAAGACTGCAATTTTTGAACCTGCCTTTACTGAATATCAGGTGCTCGGTTGGTTGTCTTTTTATAGATGGCATCAATATCAGGTGGCATATAAAAGCTTTTCCAAACCATGATTGCCTTATTAATCAATTCATAAAACTGATCAGGAAAGTGTTAGGGTATCTATTAATGTAGTAGTTAGGAAATAAATCTAAACCCTACCTTTGTCTGATAAGTAGGTTTTAAAAAAGGAATGAGGATGAAGTTCAAGCAAACAAATGCATCTTATTATTTAATTTGCTCTTCTCTCTCTTGGCCTGTAATTTTTGCTCCATGCAATGTCTTCAGTTAGCAACTAAAAATATTTCTCTTTTCTGAGTGCAGATAGCCATAATTTGACAGCATGGGCTCCTTTTGTTATTGCCTTTATCTTGGAGAAACTGGACATAGATTTTGGGGTTATTAAAATAAATTTCCAGCTAACAGATTAGATATTTTTGAATTAAAAAAAATCAGTTCAAACAGCCAGGCATGGTAGCTCACTCCTGTAATCTCAGCACTTTGGGAGGCTGAGGCGGGCAGATCACATGAGCCCAGGAGTTCAAGACCAGCATGGCCAACATGGTGAAACCTCATCTCTACTAAAAATACAAAAATTATTTGGACATGGTGGTGTGGGCTTGTAATCCCAGCTACTCGGGAGGCTGGGGCATGAGAGTCACTTGAACCCAAGAGGTGGAGGTTGCAGTCCTGGGCAAAGGAATGAGACTGTGTCCCAAAAACAAAACAAAACAAAACAAAACAGCAATTCATTTGGCTTAAATAAAATTCTGTCTTCATGCTGTCACATTTAATCAAGATGGGCAGCATACGTCTTTCAGAAATACTAATCGGTTTATCAGAACTCCGGACCAAAACATTTACTGTTTAAGTCAAATAAAATACTTATCTTATTAAAATCACTGTGTTGGCTGGGCACGGTTGCTCACTCCTGTAAACCCAGTGTTTCTGGAGGCTGAGGAGGGAGGATCACTTGAGCCCAGGAATTTGAGACCATCCTGGGCACATGGTGAGACCCCATCTCTACAAACAATTTTTAAACATTACCCAAGTGTGGTGGCACATGACTATACCATCTACTTGGGAGGCAGAGGTGGGAGGGTCACTTGAGCCTGGCAGTTCAAGGCTATGATTGCACCACTGCACTCCAGCCTAGGTGACAGAAGGAGACCTCGTTTTTATAAAATAAATAAGTACATGAAAATAAAATCACTATATTGGGGATTATTTATTAAAATTCATGGGCATGCTAAAAGTTAAAAATATTATATTTTATTAGTAAATGACACATTCTATCAGAGAAGGAAGTATAATTGTTATAATTCATTAACAATTCCACATATTTTATGATGGATACTAAATTTCAAGAATTTCAGAGTTTCTGATCCCCACCGGCCTTGGAAGTTTCTAGACCCTCAAAACATTTTGTCACTCTCCTCCACAAGCTTGACTGTATGTGTGTTTCCGGTTCCTGATTATCAAAATGCTGGTAATTTTCCTCTCCTTCTCACGGTGGGCTCAGGGGCAGTTTGGTTCTACATCTGGGTGGACTAGAAGCTTCTTTCTGTTTCTCTAATTCTTCCACGTTCTGTCAGAGCTGGTTTAAATGTTATTTCTTCTGTGAAGTTTTCTGCTTTGTTACCACAGCCCCCACCCCACAACTAAATTAAGCTCACCTTCAGCATTTAATCTGTTGTGTATACACTGCAGATTTAGAGTTTAGACATCCTCACACTCAGCGCTGGATGTCCCAGGATTTGGTGGCTTGCCTTTCTTGGCAACCCTAGGGCCCAGCAGGGTTCCAGGGCCGCCATAAATGTCTGTTGAATGACGGTGTTTCCCGCTTCTGCTGTGACCTCCATTTTGTCTTCTGAAGCTTTGCCCTATGCTTTCGAAAGGACTTTCCTTTCAATTATTCCTTTAATACCTCCTACCAGCCCTGAGACGTGGCTAAAGGAGTTCTAACAACTCTGAGTTTAAAGAGGCAGGCAGTTTACCTTACCAAGGTCCTACACTCAGTTTCTGGAAGAAATCTGACTACTACCAGGTCTCTCTACTCTCCTAAGACAGGTGCTTTGTTCTGGTTTTTGTTTGTACCAAAAAGTTGTTAAAATAGCTTAAATATTAACATTTCTTACATATTCTCCACTCCTGAGAGATAGATAAGAACTGAACCATCACTCATTCCTCTATGGCAATCCTAGGGCTGACTTTGGGACTATATCCAAAACCTCAGGGAGGCACCTGTTCTCGACTCTCTCCATAGGATTCTGAGGCTCTGGAAAGGGGGCAGCAACCTGAGCTGGGTGAATCACCCCGGGCTCTCTGGGTTTTCAGGTTCTATGTGCTACCTCGATGAGGGGAGTATTTAAACTGGGGAAAGGAAACTATGTCACAATGTCTTATATTTCTTTTACTGACTGCTGTCATTTTTCCCTAAAGTGTATCACTAATATGTGACAGATGGAGCATCTCCATTTCATAAGTTGAAGTGCTGAGACCTGGGCATGGTGGCCATGCCCTTTATGAAGGAGAGCATTGTTCAAGGCCTGACAGTCACTGATGCAGGTCTGAAATCCCCAGCCTGCCCTGCCTTTTGGGGTACCAATGGGACTGATGTTTTAAGGCTGAAGTTTTAGATGCATTTCCTGTGAACATGCTCCTATCCAGCTAAAAAGAGAGCAAGGACTCTGTGTGTATTTCACACATGTCTCTGCATACCAGTTTATAATAATTGTGTAATAAAAATGGCTTAGCAGAGAGTTGCTATGCCACACTGTTTAGCAGCTTGCTTCCAATATTGCATTTACAAAAATTACATATTTCATATAATCAGGGCTGTCTCTTACTTAATCATCCTACACATCATATAAATCTTTAAAATGGACAGGTCTATAAATCACTAGCATTTTTCATTTACCACTTATTCTAAGCCAGGCAGTTTCTTATTTAAATTGCCATACGAATAAATCTAATAATCCTTATTCACTTACATCATCTCAAACTTTAAATCTTATTCCAGCTGAGGTCATAAGTGAAATCAGTATTGAGGGCAGAACTAGCAGCTGTAACAACTATAATAGCTTGCCAAATCATATTAAAGGGCCTAAATAACATTAAAAAAATGAGGAAAAATTGAATTACATGATTAAAGTGTGATGTGCTGAATCAGGCAAACGTGGGGCCTAAACAGAGCCTCTGCCTGGGGTGTCGCTTCCATGCGGGATTGGTGCCAACTGGAAGAGAGAACCACTTGCCTAAATTCTCTTGTCTGCAAACCTTGGTTAAAATATAGTTCAGGGTTTCCCAACCTTGGCACTACTGACTTTTTTAAAAAAGAGATGGAGTCTTGCTTTGTTACCCAGGGTAGCCCCAAACTCCCTGGACTAAAGTGATCCTCTCACTTCAGCCTCCCAAGCAGCTGGGACTATAGGTGCCCCAGCACTATCCACACTTGGGGTCAGACAGTTCTTCGTTATGGGGCCTGTTCTGTGCATAGTAGGATGTTTAGCAGAATCCCTGGTTTCCCTCCGCTAGGTGCCAGTGACGCCCTCTACCCCCAGCTGTAGCAGCTGAAAATGTCTTCAGACATTGCAAATGTTTCCTGGGGGACAGTCACCCCCATTAATAACTACTGGTCTGGATAATGAGACAGGGTTGGATTTGAGCCTCTCCCAGGGACGTTGGGACATCTCTGGGTCTTCCAGAGAGAAATGTTCTGCATTGTGCCCCTTTCTTTAGCCTTGGTTTTGCGGTGTTAGAGGACAAACAAGGAGTTCAGTGTGTATCTCATTCAAACAGTGGTCCAGGAGAAGAAGCAAAGGAGAAGGAACCATGATAAGGAGAGTAGGGAGAACATTCAGTGGACAGGACAACTCTGAACTCAGGGAAAAGCGTCTCTGATCTTGAGGACAGATCATTTCCTTACCCTTTCCCATTGAATTCACGGCCCGCTCTACGCCCTTTATGAGAATACAGGGGCATCACAGACCTGACGTTCACAGCAGCTCACAGCATGACTGTAGAATAAAAATGATTTTTGTATGCACCATAAGTAGTTCAGAAAGGTGATGTGATTTTTGTAGTGATCAAAGGAAAATGGTTAATGTTTGTATAGGGGACATTTCAATCTCAATAATTGGCCTTTGAGAAACTTTGCATTAACCGGCATGTACCAATGTTGAGAATGAGGGATCTGGTTTCCTCTCTTCTTATGGCTGGTAGATTGTGTCTTATGAGGGCTGGCAGAGATGCCAATAGTTCACTTCTGAGCTGGGGAAGGAACTGGCTGCAATTAGTTTCCCAGAAAGATTCTGCCAGGTCTTTGACAGACTAAGGAGTTATTCCCCATATAAATCATTCTTGCTCTGCCATCTTAAATGCACATGCTATTTTAGAAGGGCATCCATCCTACATCACCTAAGACCAAATAAAGCAAATAGTGCCATTACAATTTGGAGATGAAACTCACTGACAGCTCAATGTAACAGAATGCCGGGGGGAGACATTTGTAATTACGGGTTGGCAGTATCTCATGCCTAACTAATGGGAATGGTGACATCATTTATACTGAGGATCAGAAAGACAGAACCAGGAAACAAAATTAGAATGAAATTTGTTGTGTCCAGGAACTCTGCTTTTTGAAAGGTTTTTGATTAGCATTGAGAATGGCAAAGTTGCTCCATTGTCTTAAACCTATGGTGATTTCTGACTCATTGAGCTGTCAAACCGATTCACTTTGTATAGGAAAGAGACCATTAATCCAGCTCAAGTTCATGTGTAATTTTTGGGACCTCACTCCATCTTTCCCCTTTATTTCTCCATATAAAATGTTATTTTCATTCATGTTCTTTAAAGATGAGCTTAAAGCTCCCAGCTATTTCATTTAGTCGTACTACAGAAGATACAAATGATGCCTTCTGGTACCTTCCCACCTAATTAAAATGCTCCAGGATGCCTGATATTTAAGATAGCACTGTTACTCCAACAGTAAAGAGTGTAATTTTTTCTCACAGCCAATTTTCTGCATCTCCCTGAGTAGACAGACAGGACGAGAAGCCAGGGAACGGCCCATGCTTTCCTGGTGTAGCTGGTCCCACTGCCAGGGTCAAGTCACTATCTCAATTTCCACTTTATCTTTCGATTTGCTACAAATATTAGCAGTAATTGGCCTTGGTGGTTTGGAGTAATTTCTACATGTTAGGCACGTGAATGTGTTTTTTGCGTTCCAGAACTAATATTTGGCGACTCCAAGGCCAGGATTAAAAATGACGAGATGGAGAGACAAGATTTCCTAGCCTCTAATTGGCAGCACCTATGGACTCTGCTCATGACCAGACTCATGAACACTTCATCCAAGGTTTCATGTCATCAGTATGAGGAACCTGTCTGATTTGAGAAAATTCTTTCTTAAAATGGGCTTCTAGTGGTAAAGCCATTGTCTTTTTAGGAAATCATCAAATACCTTAAAACCAGACATGCAATCAGCTGTATAAATGACACACTCACTAAATCAATCCTTTATCGGGTAAGATGGTGGAGTCAATGCCTGTTTTACTGACAGATCATTTTGTATCTTACATAAAATATTTTGCATTTTTAAGGACCCCTTTTATCTGGGAGAGTAAACACTTACAGGCCAACGTTAGCCTGTTTTTCTTGGTCACCACTGATGCTGATGGTTGATATGCATACTCCAAAGGTGGTTACCTGTATCAATATGGGGAGATAAAGCCTGCTAGAAGGTTCACACTAGAGGCCCATGGAATGGGTCATTGCTAAAAAACAAACGGGCTACAGTGATTTGACTGGTTGCCACTTGGTAGTAGAGTCTACGTCTTTTCTGTTACCCATCTCCAGCGCAGGGCCTGTTACATATAATAACAATAATAACTTTCATTAAGCACCACGATGTGCCAGCGGGGGAGTGCTCAGCACCACACGTGTAACCCATTTAAATCTCACGACAGCCCAGTGAGGTCGTGAGCTGGTGATTTGCTCATTTGCTCTTAGGTCCATTCTCTGCCCTTTTCCTGGTCTGCTCTGTACTTCAGCCATCGACATTTCCTAGGCTCCCTGGCTTCTCATTAGGTTCAGCCAATAAGAGGCACTGGCAGAGGCTGGAGGGCAGGAAGAGGGAAGATGTGAGGGTATTGATCCCTTTCCTGTGGTGATATTGGTGCTGGCTCCAGGAGCAGCTGTGTCTTCCCTATGGACCCAGTGCCCAGTAGCCCTGGCTTTTGGGCTCTACTGTCACCACCTGTTCTGGTTGTCCCTGCAGCCCTATGGATGGTGGTGGTTTCTTGCTGCAGCTCATCTCCAGGTCATCTCAGCATCCCACTTAGCTTTCCCACTCTTCCCTCACCTAGGGAACCAGTTCCACATATTAAATGCCCTCTTTGAAATGCCTAGAGTGGTTTCTTTTTTCCTGGTTGGAACCTGACTGATATAGACGGTTAATAAATTACCTAAATTCTACATATGAGAAAACTAGGGCTCAGAGAGGTTAAGAAACATACACAGGCCTGGTTATTCAGCCCATGCCTCTTAATCATGAAGTAATCTTGCCTCAAAATACAAATAAAGGCTTGGTGTGGTGGCTCTCACCAGTAATCCCAGCACTTTGGGAGGCTGAGGTGGGAGGATTGCTTGAGCCCAGGAGTTCGAGACCAGCCTAACCAATTTTTTGTAGAGACCTGGTGAAACCCTCTCTCTTCAAAAAATACAAAAAATGAGCTGGGCGTGGTTTTGTGCACCTGTAGTCTCAGCTACTCAGGAGGCTGAGGTTGGAGGGTCACTTGAGACTGTGAGGTGGAGGGTGCAGTGAGCAGAGATTGTACCACTGCACTGCAGCCTGGGCAACAGAGCAAGACTCTGTCTCAAAAAACAAACACACAAACAAACCAAAACTACCCCAAAAAACAAACAAAAAGCTATCAAGTTGTCAATGAAGCAACTCAAACTTGGACACATCAGACTTGGACACATTGAGTTAAGAAAACTTTTACTATACTTGCATCTTTGCTAGAAGATATGTTTTAGCAAGTTGTGTGTGTCCTTCCCTCCCTCCCTCCCTTCCTTCCTCCCTCCCTTCCTTCCTTCCTTCCTTCCTTCCTTCCTTCCTTCCTTCCTTCCTTCCTTCCTTCCTTCTCCCACCCCCTACCTCTCTCTCTTTCTTTTCTTTCTTTCTTTTTTGAGATAGAGTCTCCCTCTGTTGCCCAGGTTGGAGTGCAGTAGCATGATCTTAGCTCACTGCAACCTCTGTCTCATGGGTTCAAATGATCCTCCTGCCTCAGCCTCCTGAGTAGGTGGGATTATAGGTGTGCACTACCACACCTGGCTAACTTCTTTTTTTTTTTTTTTTTTTTGGCATTTTTACTAGAGACGGGGTTTCACCACATTGGCCAAGTTGGTTTTGAACTCCTGACCTCAAATGATCCACCCGCCTCGGCCTCCCAAAGTGCTGGGATTACAAGTGGGAGCCTCCTTACCTGGCTAAGTTATGTGTCTTTGTTTAACCATCATAAAACTGCCTTAATTACCTCACAGGATGATTCTAATATAAAATACAAGGCAAATACAAGGCAAGAAAGACTTAGCCACTTGGGTTCTCCCAGGAAACCATGCCCTGGAGGTGGAGTCTCAATTGTGCCATGAAGTTTATGTGGGCGTACCCACACCGGGGATTCTGTGTATCTCATTTTAGTTCAACTACAAGTTTGACAAATATTTTTGAAAGCTTGCCATGTGCTAGGCACTATTCTAGGCCCACAGATTTAGCTGTGAACAAAATAGACAAAAATAAAATAAAATAAAATAAAAGCCCTCAAATACAGCCCACTTTCTGTATTGTTTTGTTTTAAACATCTATATTATTAAAAATGCTATTTCTTAGGAATTTCAATGTAGAGATAGAGTCTTAAATATCAACTGCACTTTAAAAAGTGTCATATAGTTGTTCTCCAAGAGCATTCTTTCTAGAGTTTAAAAACCAGGAAATATGGAACTTACCTGTGGGTTGAAGAGGGGAAAAGAAGGTGGAATGTTTGTCCTTGCAGGTGATACAGTGAACAGGTTAAGAGCATGGCCTTGGAGTCAGACTGTCCAGGTTTGAAGATGCATGGCTCCAGTTACCAGCTGTGCCACCTTGGGCAAGTCACTTAAGTTCTCTAGACCTCGGTTTCCTCATCTGTAAAATGGGGATGGCAGTACTGGCAAACCTAACACACAGAGTTCTTGAGAGGATCAAATGAGGATACATGTAAAGTCCTTAGAACGGTGAGAACAGCTAACATGTATTATTTTCACTTTGCAAGGATTAATTGAGATAGCAGATTTCATGGTGGTCCCTCAGGCCAACTCTTGAAGCTTTAAACTGAATAGTTCCCTTAATGTGGATAATTGATCATTTTCCTTAGACTTCCCACCTTTGCATTCCCTTCTCCTCATTGTTAGAAATTGTCCCTGTCTTTCTCTTCCTTGTCACTCTTATATCCTTGTGCTGAATAATGAATAATGTCCCTTCTTCTGAAGTATTTCACCAATGAAGATGTTTTTATATTTGGGCTTCCACCAATGAGGTTTTATTGTAGTTTAATTCGGTCCAAAGAGCTTTTCTTAAGTGTCTACCATGGGCAACTGGATCACTGAGACATTCACTGAGGTGATAGGAAAAGGAGTCCAACTTAGTCATAATTTGCACAGAGCCAAACTGTCTCTAGCCATCTTTATCATCTATATTTACTGATTGTTTTGTTTACTTCATTCGTGATCCACCTTGCACCAGTTTTTAAATCATTTATTCAACAATCAAGCACTTCCTTTGTGTTCAGGCACTTTGCTGGTTTCTTGAGGTACAGAGGTGAACAAACAGGTGTGATCCCTGCCTTTCCAAGCATCTGAGGGGTTGGACAGTGCATTTGGTTGCATGAAAGAACATTCTTTTTTTTTTTTTTTTTTTTGAGACGGAGTCTAGTTCTGTTACCTAGGCTAGAGTGCAGTGGCACGATCTTGGCTCACTGCAACCTCCGCCTTCCGGGTTCACGCGATTCTCCTACCTCAGCCTCCTGAGTAGTTGGGATTACAGGTGCACACCACCACACTCGGCTAATTTTTTGTGTATTTTTAGTAGAGACAGGGTTTCACTATGTTGGTCAGACTGGTCTCGAACTCCTGACCTCATGATCCGCCCGCCTCGGCCTCCCAAAGTGCTAGGATTACAGGCCTGAGCCACCACGCCCAGCCAGAACATTCTTTTACTTAAGCAGTGAGTTTCCCCCGCCCCGCCCCCATAGGCTATGGGAAGGTCCACTGGGCGTATGGAGAGATCTTTCAACACTGGGAAGGCTAGAAAGACAGCCCAATGTGAAACTGAACTTTGCAAGCATCATTTCCACAGTGTCTCAGGATCCTCAGAGCTGCTTCTTTCTTGGGAGAAGTGGGATGGGCTTTTGCACCCTGGCCATGGACAGTGCTGATGGGTTAGAGAATGGTATCCCTCCGTGTGTTGGAATCCAATCAGATACATTAATCTCCTTGCGGGACAAACGAAATTAATCCTCTCTCCAGGTGGCAGCAAAGTGACAAGAGTGCAGAGATTAAAAGAGATTGTGAGGTTATACGGTGACAGTACCATCAATCGGGTTAGGAAACCCAGCACTCTATTATCACCAAAGGTAAATGGCACCATCTCATTTTTTGCAAGTCTGATGGGTTTGGGGTCCTGGAGAAAAGCCCATTCCTATTCACTTTCCTCAATTTGAACCTTTCAATTTCAGAATTTCTATTTCTAAGGAACTATTTTCATTTATCTGTTAAATACTATTTCTTTGCATTTTCTCTCTTTCTTTCTTTCTTTCTTTCTTTCTTTCGTTCTTTCGTTCTTTCGTTCTTTCTTTCTTTCTTCTTTCTTGTTTCTTTTTTTTTTTTTTTTTTCAGGGTGTTGCTGTGTTGCACAGGCTGGAGTGCAGTGGGTGATCTCAGCTCACTGTAACCTTTGCCTCCTGGGTTCAAGTGATCCTTGTGCCTCAGTCTCCCAAGTAGCTAGGATTACAGGCATGTACCACCACTCCTGGCTAATTTTTGTAATTTGGTAGAGATGGGGGTTTCACCATGTTGGCCAGGCTGGTCTTGAACTCCTGAACTCAAGTTCAGGATCCACGTGCCTTGGCCTCCCAAAGTGCTGGGATTACAAGTGTGAGCCACTGCACCCGGCCTGTTAAATACTATTTCTGTATTGATCTCTTTGTGCCAAAACTCTTCCCTGATGTTATCATTTTTATTTGTATTGAATTTTCTAATACATTGTGGCCTCTGGGTTCCTGGGGAAGCAGACCCCAACTCAGAGATTGGCATAGCTGCTTAAAGTGTCCTGGGGGTCCTTTCTTCTCATTGGCGTCAATGCTGTGTGGGGAAGGGGAGGCTGGCGGCAGTGCAGTCACAATGTGTTGTGACTCAGCCCTAGCTGACTCCATGGTGAGCTCTGAACCTGGAATGGCCCTTTTGAGTTGTCCCTTTTTGGGAAGAAACTGGGCTTTTATACCCCAAAGTCAACTAGCCATCGATGCGGGCTGCCCCAGGACCAGGGCACGACCTTGGGCAAGATGGCTTTCCTCAGCTGAGCAGCTGGGAGCTGTCAGCTTACAACCCTCCCCGGAGGGGACAGCACCTTGGATCCTGATGGAGAAATCTGGGTGGCACAGCACAGCATTCATGACAAACATTTAGCAGAGACCCTTAGGATAAGCTGCACTTGAGAAACTTTCTTGATGCCATCAATGACTTTTTTTTTTTTTTTTTTCTTGAGACACAGTCTGTCTCTGTCGCCCAGGCTGGAATGCGGTAACTTGATCTTGGCTCACTGCAACCTCTGCCTCCCAGGTTCAAGTGATTCTCCTGCCTCAGCCTCCCAAGCAGCTGGGATTATAGGCGGGCACCATCACACTCTGCTAATTTTTATAGTTTTAGTAGAGGCAACGTTTCACCATATTGGCCAGGCTGGTCTCAAACTCTTGACCTCAGGTGATCCACCAGCCTTGGTCTCCCAAAGTGCTGGGATGGATTACAGGCATGAGCCACCTGTCTGGCCCATCAATGACTTCTTAGTGATCTCCTCCAAAGGCATCCTTAGTTATCCTTTATCTGTTAGTAGTGTTTGACAGTAACTTTTCCATCTTTCTCAATATTTTTGCTAAAATAACATGTCTCTTCCTGATGTTCTGATGCTTTCCTCTCTTTGGCCTCTTTTCTTTTTTCTTTTGAGACAGAGTCTCACTTTGTTGCCCAGGCTGGAGTACAGTGGTGTGATCTTGGCTCACTGCAATGTCCGCTTCCCAGGTTTAAGTGATTCTCCTGCCTCTGCCTCCCTAGTAGCTGGGATTACAGGCACCCGCCACCATACCTGGCTAATTTTTGTATTTTTCTTTTTAGTAGAGATGGAGTTTCACCATGTTGGCCAGGCTGGTCTTGAACTCCTCACCTCAGGTGACCCGCCTGCCTAGGCCTCCCAAAGTGCTGGGATTACAGGCATGAGCCACCACACCTGACCTCTTCAGCCTCTTTTCTAATCCATACCTATGGTCATGTCTCCTGAATTTCATTCTTAGAGCTCTTTTTTTCAGCCACTTCTGTCTTAGTTATCTGTCAGCTCCATGGCTTCAAAGATAGTCCCCAAAGGAAGAGGTTCCAATCCATAGGGATACCCTTGATCTCTCTTCTGAGCCCTAGTCTGACATTTCTAATCACTTGTCCACTTCAAACTCAGTATGCCTGAAATCCAACCTGCCTTGCCTCTCAAACCGATTTCCCATCCCGAATTCTCTTTTTCTCTCTTTTCTACTGCTTTCTTAATCATTATGCTTGAGATCTCATGTTCATCTTGTACCCCATTGTATGCCTTATTTACCATCTTGTTGTCATCAAATCTTCTAAGTTAATCTGCCAGAAATATTGCCCCTTTTATTCTGTTTCCACAACTGATATTTAAGTCATTATCACACCACATCTGACCTACTGCAGTACTAATGATTTTGGAGACATTTCTTCCTTTTGAGTAGTTTCGGTAGAGTACCTAACACTGATGTAAGCACCTTCTACATGACATTGACACACATTTATTTCTCATAACAACACTATAAGGTAGGTCCTATTATTAGATCCATTCTACAGGTCATAAAACTGAGGCACAGAGAAAACCGAGGCACATGCCAGAGGTCACACAGCTAGTAAGTGACACCAGAATTATGAACCCCAGCAGCCTGGTTCTAGCACTTGTGCTCTTAACCATTTTTTTTTTTTTTTGAGACGGAGTCTTGCTCTGTCGCCCAGGCTGGAGTGCAGTGACACGATCTTGGCTCACTGCAAGCTCCGCCTCCCGGGTTCACGCCATTCTCCTGCCTCAGCCTCCCGAGAAGCTGGGACTACAGGCGCCCGCCACCATGCCCGGCTAGTTTTTTGTATTTTTTAGTAGAGACGGGGTTTCACCATGTTGGCCAGGATGGTCTCAATCTCATGACCTCGTGATCCACCCGCCTCGGCCTCCCAAAGTGCTGGGATTACAGGCTTGAGCCACCGCGCCCGGCCTGCTCTTGATCATTAAGTTAAACTCTCTCAAGCTGGTGCTTGGCTGCGGGTGACATCACCTTTGTCATCTTCATTATTATTGCTCTTTTGTACAAGCCAGAACAATCCTTCACTGTCTCTTGTAAGTTTAATTTGAAGTGTGCTTATCTTATTTTCCCAAGTTGATTGAAAGCTCTCTGAGGGCAGAAACCAAGATATCTTATTCTTCTCTGAACCTTGTTGTAAACAGCAGGAATTTCAGTTTGGTGAAATTCATTGATTGAATTGTTTGAAATACTATGTCAGTAGCCTCCCAATGGGCCGCTCAGATTTCACACTCGCAGTTAATTCTTGTTGCACACAGAATGGTCTATTTAAAATGGAAAGCACATTTAGTTAATTCTCTGTTCAAGCCGCTCCAGTGGATTACTGTAAAATCCAAAATTTGTACCACGTAAGGCTCCACATCACTGGGCTCATTTTTAAGTTTTGGTTCATCACTCAGCTACCCCGGCCTTCTGCACTGGTAACTGCTCTGTGTACTCCCGACCCCGCCCGCTTTCACACTTGCTCTGCCCCTTGCCTGGAGGCTCCTCCTACCAATTTCCTCCTCTTCTTCATTTTCTTTATTCAGTTCAATGTTCAGTCTTCTGTCTGAAAATAGCATCCTCCTCCCATCACTCTCTACTTCCTCTCCCTGCTCTGCTGTGATTCATAGCTTATCTGATAGTATCAATCTCTATGTGACATTATAGTTTATAGTTATTTGGTTTTCTTTTCTTATTTATTTATTTATTTATTTTGAGATGAAGTCTTGCTCTGTCACCCAGGGTGGAGTGCAGTGGCGTGATCTTGGCTCACTACAACCTCTGCCTCCTGGGGTGCAAGTGACTCTCCTGCCTCAGCCTCCCCGGTAGCTGGGGCTACTGGTGTGCACCATCACTCCTGGCTAATTTTTTGTATTTTTAGTAGAGATGGAGTTTTGCAATGTTGGCCAGTCTGGTCTCGAACTCCTGACCCGAGGTAATCCACCCATCTCGCCCTCCCAAAGTGTTGGGATTACAGGCGTGAGCCAACGCGCCCGGCCATTTGAATTCTTTTTTTGCAGTGTAAACTCCAATAAGGCAAAGACCTGTCTGTCTTGTTGAACATATTATCCCCAGAGCCAAGAACAGTGCCTGGCACAGAGCAAGCCTCAACAAATATTTGCTGCATGAATGAATGAATTGGGGGGAAATAAAGGGTTTGAAATTATGGCCATTGGGTCCATTCAGGTCTCTTCCTCCTTTAACCAGCAGGGGGCTCTAGGCTCTAGAATTCAGAGGCGTAGACCGGTACCTTCGCAGTTGGTTTACCTGAAATCCCGCCTCCTAAAGTCAGAAAAATCCACCTCCTTCCCCACCCCCCCCCCCCCCCCCCCCCCCCCGCGCCCAAGTAGGATTGTGCCAACCCAGGCAAATATTGAACCTTGTGTTAACAAAGTTTTTTTTATAGGTGGCCCTTTAAGACTTTCTTGGTTTTGGGTTTTGAAATGTGTAAGGTTTGCTGCTAGCAACTCCATATTTTTTTATTCACTCACAAAGACACATGGTCATAAATAAAATGCATGGAACGAGTGAGACAATAGCACAGCAGTAGTGTCATTTTACGTAAGTACTTAAACACCGCAAATTAAATGGCTGACTGAATGAAGCCCATCAATTATCTTTTGTGTTTACATCTTTTTGAAAGGAATACATCTCTCTCTGCTTTTGTTTGTTTGTTTTTTGTTTGTTTTGTTCTGAACACCTCAGTTACCTGGCACTATAATATTTCTTGTTGCGAACAGATGTCAGAAATACATTTGTAAATATAACATCTTCTTTTGGAAAATAAATCTCCCACTCCCTACTTAAAATACGTGGTTTTAAAGTTTGTATCAAGTTAGAAATTGAAAAATCCCTGCTGGAAGAAATTGCTAGTGCATTTGAATGGACTTATTGTCTCTGGTTCATTTCCTTTAGAGTAGATTCTGGCAGGAGTGCCAGCCTTATTGCCAAGACAAAAAGAACTATATATTACAGCTCCTGTTCTGCCAACACTAAGTAAATCTAGTTTGGCAACACTTAACCATTGTTGACAAGGCCCAAGTATAGTCATAAAAACATTAATATGGCTTATATTCTGTTACTTATGTCTGTTTCTGTGCAAATGGTCCTTAATTTTGTACACAGAGAATTTGCCTCCCTCATCAGGCAGCAGTTTCCTGGAAAAACCACAGTAACCTTCTGTATATGAACCAGAGTAGATGGATTCCTGTAGAGGCAGGAGCAAAGAGGAGCCCATGGGAAAGGACAGCTCACGTCTGCGGAGAAGGCTGCCTATCAGTGTTTGTAACAAACAGACCCCTCATTGCATTAGTTTCCAAACAGGGAAATCTATTTCAGTCCAGATACTTTTATTTCTTTCTGGAAAAGAAATAATTGAAATTGCCAACTCTAGGCAGGAGAGAAGGAATTGCATGGCTCATAGGGACTGAAGAAGCGGATAAGAAAAGGTGTGTGCTGAGTCTAAAGGGATTTTGGCTAAAGGGATTCCTTGGAATTCAGGGCTTCCTATCTAATTGTATTTTTTTAAAAAATGATACGCTTAGTCCATAGCTAATGTTTGCCCAGTGTGGGCAAAGTTCCTTACAAGTTAGTGTGTGGGTAACAATAACATCAACAAAATAGGCACAAGTCCTGACCTCAGAGAGCTTATGAAACTGCATTTATTAGGTTGGTGCAAAAGTAATCGCAGTTTTTGCCCATTTTTGGGGGGGCAAAAACTGCAATTACTTTTGCATCAACCTAATAGAATATCACACACTTGAAAGAGGCTTAAGGTCATTATGAAGGATGATACTAATGACTGTGACCCCAGACTCAACTACTTCAGGAAGGCATGGGTCTCGATTCCGTTTTTTTTTTTTTTGAAACTGAGTCTTACTCTGTCACCCAGGCTGGAGTGCAAGTGGTGCAATCTCGGCTCCATGCAACCTCTGCCTCCTGGGTTCAAGCCATTCTTGTGCCTGAGCCTCCTGAGTAGCTAGGATTACAGGCATGTGCCACCACATCCAGCTAATTTTTCTATTTTTAATAGAGATGGGGTTTCACCATTTTGGACAGGCTGGTCTCGAACTCCTGACCTCAGGTGATCTGCCCTCTAAGGCCTCTCGAATTGCTGGGATCACGGGTGTGTGCCACCACATCTGGCCCCCTTGATCCTGTTTTTAAAAACTGAAATTGGGCCGAAGCTTGGGTATATCTGGTCTGTAGAAAGCATACCAGAATTCTGTTGTATTCCAAAGTATACACGGCAGCCCTCCTGAGCACAAAGGCACTGCTCCCCAGGTGAGATCTGGAGGGGCCAGAGGGTAGGTTAGATCTGTGTATTTTAATAAGTATTAAATAACCATTCACTCATTTTCCAAGGTGTTTACTGAGTACTTAGTATATGTGAGCCACAATGCGAGGGCCCTCGAGTTACTTCTGATTGAAAAGAGGCTATGACACGTATATAAACTGCTAAAATTGGATGGACACAGGGATGAGAGTCTCGAGGGAGGCATGTATAAAACGGTGAGGAGTTCATGGGAGAGTGAATGACTCGTAGATGAGAAGCCTGGGGAGGGTGTCAATGGCAGGTGCGTTTTTTTTTTTTCCCCGAGGCGGAGTCTTGCTCTGTCACCTAGGCTGGAGTGCAGTGGTGCGATCTCAGTTCACTGCAACCTCTGCCTCCTAGGTTCAAGCGATTCTCCTGCCTCAGCCTCCCAAGTAGCTGGAATTATAGGCACCCACCACGCCCAGCTAATTTTTGTATTTTTAGTAGAGACAGGGTTTCACTGTGTTGGCCAGGCTGGTCTCGAACTCCTGACCTCGTGATCTGCCTGCCTTGGCCCCCCAAAGTACTGGGATTACAAGAGTAAGCCACCGCACCCGGCCAGCAGGTGCATCTTATAGGACAAATAGGACTTGACCAATTTGGAGATGGGCATGAGCCTGGGCTCAGTCCAAAGCTGTAACAGGCTGTGAAACTTTGTTCCCCTGTCTTTGAGTATCAGATGCCCAGCTAGAACTCTACATTAATAAGTTAAATACAGGACATCAGTTGAACCTCCAGTCAAGCATCTTCCCACATTCCTAATCCTCTGCCTATCTAACTTCAGGAATATTTCTTCACATTATTTTAGTTCAAGGACTCAACACTCATTTCTTCTAGTAGGAGTCAGTGAATAAATGGTGTCTATTTCCCAGATTCTTTTGTATCCTTCTTATAGACCATGACCAGTCATGCTCACATGATCACGGGCCTTTCCCCAGATGCAGCATGGCCCTGTTTTGAGTGGAATGATGGCCAAGGAGCTTTATGCTTCTGCACCTCCAGCTCACACAATGGTCCGTGTACTGCCCCATGGAAAACCGGGGGTGGAAAGCTGTCTCCACGTTCTGCTGCCGAAGCAGCAAGCTGATTCCCACATCTTGAAGGCAAAGTGGTACATGGAAGGGAGCATATGAGACTTGATTTTGGCGATGAAACTTCCTGTGTGAACCGCTAAGTCTCCCAGCAGTGGTGTAAATGCCCCTGTGAGATGCAGGCTTCCCAGAGACACACCCAGGTTGTGAGTGGGTTCAACATGGTCACAGGAGCTTCATTTACATAAAATAGTAAGACAGCAAGATCTGGGAGCATACTGAGACCACCAATCAGGAATGGAGGCTTGCTCCCAAGTCACTAAACATGGACTTGTCTCTGACTTGGAAACAATATGATACACAGAGGGCTTTTGAGACTTAGAGGCACTCCAACAATGATACTTGAAAACCGGAAAAGAGTTTGACACAGATGGATGCTTTCCAAATGTCATATTGTCATTTTTTCACATGTCAAGGGTGACTTTACAGAGAGCTTCCTGCTACTGTCCCCCTACTGACTGATGCCCTCGATGGTCAGTATCTTCCAATAAATCAAGCTGTTCCCACACATCAACATAATGCTAACTTACTTGTTCTCCAGACCATATGGTTTTGTACCCATTTCACGTGTTTGGAATCTCTGCAGAATCCCGTTAAACCATTTGATGGGAAACAGAAACGGTGAACTTTGCTGACTGCCAGTGGACTTCAGCCATCACCAAACACCCTGACTCTTGCACGTTTTTCTGATTGTGTCTGCATTTACGAGAGTGCCATGCACATTCACTGTCCATCAGCTGTGCTGCAGTAAGTCGTTATTCCACCTGGGTTCTTCCAAAACCTGTTTCAAGATGTAGAGTCACAGATCTACCTGGGTTTGTCCCTTGGCAAATCTGTACGTACTGCTTTTTCATACCTTTGCTGAAGTCTCATCTCTACTTTGATTGATTTTCCTCTTGACCCAATGTTTGCTTCCTGTTCCCTAGGTGGGTTTTCCTTGGGGACTGCTTCTAACCCCCAGTCCCCCCACACTCCACCTGGGCTGAAACTACTGCCTCTTTTCCAATACATAGAAAGAGATGTGGCTCCACCCTGCATTTCTGTAAGACTCAGCTAGTTACAAATTTAGAACCTTGGAAACAATGATAAAACATTCTTCAAGAGAAAATAATCTCCAGGTTTTGTTTCACTATCTGTGAGAGTATTCAGTACTACATCTGCTGAAGGGCATAACATCCATATTTTTGTTTTAAAAATGGGTCTACTTTGATGCAGCACCCAAATTTAATTACTCTTAAAGCTTTTTAGGATCCCAGATGAAAGATGCTACTGCAGTGTAAAGTTCTAATATTATTTATTTCCCTAGTCATCAACATTAGTTGGTTTTTCCTTTCTTGAAACCTATTTATCATTTGTATAAATATAGTATTTGGGGAGCTTCCTGCATTAGATCATCTCCTGTCCTTTCAGTGCCCTTGATGCTCATTATGCTTTCCTGGTGAGGCTTGCTGAGACATTAATGCAGTGGCCTCTCCCATTTTAATATTGCTAGAAGGGCTTTAATGTTACTTATTGCTATTGAGATGAAATTTGACAATTATTTTTCTTGTTTTTGCCTCATGTAAAATACGATCTTCTTTCTTATCAAGGTGACCAGACTTTTCTCCCAAAGTCAATACTGTCATTCACAAACATTTGTTGTTGCCTCCTATAATGCTAAACATTGCTAGGTTCTGGGGCTGCCAAGCAATTCTAGGGCCCTTAACCTTCTTCAAAAACCAGCTCAGATTGTGTCTTCACTGAGAAGTTACATCTGGCATGTCCTCCCCAGCCACCCACCTTGCCTAGTATGGTGGACAGCCTCTAAGGCACTCCCATGACCCTGTCTCCTGGCATTCGCCCTTCATCTCCTCCGCTTAAGTGTAAGTAGCTTGTGTGACTTGCTTCACACTAATTAAACATGGCAAAGGAGATGCCACTTCCATGGTTACATTACATAAGACTCTAATATCTACCTTGCTGAGAAACTCCCTTGCTGGCTTTGATGAGCAAGCAGTCATGTTGGGGAGGCCCATGTGGCAGGGAACTGGGGGTGGCCATTAGTTGACACCAGCAAGAAGAAACTGAGGCTCTAAGTCCACCACCAACAAGGAATTAAATGCATCCTACAATCTTGTAAGCTTAGAAGCAGATTCTTCCACAGTTAAGCCTTCAGATAAGGACCCAGCCCTGGCCAATACCTTGATTGAAGGCTTACAGAAGACCCAGCTACGTGGATGCCTACCCCCTGTGGATACCTACTCCCTGTGGATACTTGCAACTGTGGATAGTACTGTACTATGCTTTTTTGACCTGATAACCAAGACAGCTACTAAGTGCCTAGCAGATGGGAGGTGTATACAGTGTGGATACATTGGACAAAGGAATGATTCATGTCCTGGGCAGGATGCAGTAACATGGTGCAAGATTTCATTATGCTATTCAGAATAGTGCATAATTTAAAAGTTATGAGTTGTTTATTTCTGAAATTTTCCATTTAATATTTTTGAACCATAGTTGACTGTGAGTAACTGAAACCATGGAAAGTAAAACTGTGGATAAGTAAAACTGTATTGGTTTAAGCTGCTAAGTTTGTAGTAATATTATTATACAGCAATATAAAACTAATATATGTAGCTAAGTTCTGCCTTTTCTGTGGGCACCATGTATATTGTATATAGCTCAGTTATTGTATTTAGATTGAACTATAATCTTTTTTTGCATGTCCAGACTTCCCATATACAATGAGGACCATAATAATAACTACTGAAGCAGAGTAGAGATGTACATAGAATCTCTCAAATATGCAAAAAAGAAAAAGGTAGTTTGCTTTTATTTTCTCTAACTGCTCTCATCTTAGTCTCAAGGCCACATTTTCATGTGAGCTCTGTGTGTGTGTGGGGAGGAGCTGTTTCTCTTCTTTAAAAGCCTTCCTCCTATCCTTTCTCCAGAGGCGTAGAGAAGGTTTACACATTCTCATGGCAGTAGGGGAGGATGGCTGGTTCAGGTGATGGTTATTGTGCTGTCGTCTGTGTTCATGCCATCCTCCTCAGAACTGTGGATTAATCACCTCATTTCCAGGCATCCTGCTGGCATCCGCTGCCAAAGGCTGCAGCCAACATAACTCATGGCCTATCCTTTGGCCTGATTAGGAGCTGGTAGGCTTCTGTTTGCTGATTGAGCTCCACATTGACCCTTGCTGGCTGTGCGGATGCTCTAATCCTCTTCCATATTATCCATCCAGTTCTGGCCTGGAATGTCATTCTGTGGTCTCTGCTATGGATCACTTTCATACTAGCTTTGCCAGCCGTATGGCAGTCCTCTTGGCCCTCAGTGGTCAACTAGCTTCTGTGTCACTCAGTGGGAGAGCCCACTGGACTATCTGAATTCCCTTCATTCTACAAAGGAACTGGAAGAGACTTGGAACTCTTTGTGTCACATCTTGACAAAGGAATACCCTGTGAGATGGTCTTGTTCCACAGTTTCAGAGAAGTGGCACAAGCTCCATTCACTTTCAGCTTCTCTCTTATTTTGGATTATGTTCTTTTGGCCGGTGTAAGGCCCAAGGAGGAGGCAGTGCTGAGTCTCTGAGAGATTCAGGTAGTGTCTTCTCTTTGCCTCCTTCTCTCCAAATCTCTCTCTATTACTACCACCTCTCCAGGAAGTGCTTCAGATTCCTCATTCTCCCTGGTGGGAACTCACCCTTATGTCATTTCCTTCTGCTTTCTTTCCCTACCCTAGATGGGACTTGCCCTTTCTTCCCTGGGTCACTAAGCCTCGTGGCTTAGCCTTGATGATATGCAGGCTTCAGGAAAAAAATTGCTTAACAATTAAGAGAGATGCATCAGAAGTGAATTGAAAACTATTTTCATTTAAAAATTATGCCATAAAGAAAAAGATGAATATATTTTACTCCGCTGACTTTAAGAACTTATGTTCATCAAAAGATTCCATAAAGAGATTGAAAAGATAGGCCACAAATTGGGAAAGGTACTTGCACATGTACAACTGACAAAAGGTTAGTTTCCAGAATACACAGAGTATGCCTGAGAATAGAGCCGAAAAAGACAAATGACCCAATAGAAAATTAGTTACAGGACACAAACAGGAATTCCCCAAAAGCATGAATGGCCAATAGACATATAAGAAGATTTTCAATCTTCTTAGTAATTAGGGAGATAAAAGTTAAAATCACAGTGAGATACTATCTATACCCATCAAATTGGCAGAAAATGTAGTCTGATATCTAATGTTGGGCACAATGCAGACTCTCATATATGGGATTGGGAATACAAATTAGTACAACCACATCAGAAAACAAGTTGTCATTACCTAGGCAAAGTTGAATGTGTGCACATCCAGTAATTCCACTCAGAGATCCTGAGAAACTCTTGCATCAAAACCTGCAGGAGACCTGCAGAAGAATGTTCACAGCAAAGATTTGGAAACAATTGAAATGGCCATCATCATGAGAATGAATTCATACTTAAGTTGTGAATATTTCTACCATACAATGCCATTCACCAGTGAAAGGAAATGAATGAACTAGAGCTACACAGTCAATGTGGATGAATCTCAAAAACATTTTGAGTGAACAAAGGAAAGTCACAGCATGAGGGAGAAAAAGCAAGCGTGAGTCCTTTTATCTAAAGATTGGAAGCAGGCAAAACCAAGCAATATTTTCTTTTTTTCCTTTTAAATTGAGACAGGGTATCATTCTGTTGCCCTGGTTGAAGTGCGGTGGCGTGATCTCAGCTCACTGCAACCTCTGCCTCCTGGGCTCAAACCATCCTCCCACTTCAGCTTCCTGAGTAGCTAGGACCACAGATGCACACCACCACACCTGGCTAATTTTTTGTATTTTTCATAGAAATCGGGTTTCACTGTGTTGCCCAGGCTGATCTAGAACTTCTAGGCTCAAGCCATCCACTCGCCTTGGCCTCCCAAAGTGCTGGGATTACAGGCATGAGCCACCATGCCTGGCCCACGCAATATTTTCTTTAGGATACAGACATTAGAGCTAAAGAGAAAAAGAAAGTAATAAGACATAAAGATTACCTCTTTGTGGGGAAGAAAGGAGGGAGAGGTAATTAGGAATGGACAACCCAAGGCTTCAAAGGTTGTGATAACTTTCCATTTCTTAAGTCAGTCTATTTTATTTCTTCATTGTACAAGGCACTATAGTGGGGTTGTACATAATTATTTTTAATTCCAGCAATATTCATGAAAGCTAGGCTTTTTAGTCCTCTGATGAGATTAGGTGAATTCAGGGTGGTATGGCTATAGACTTTTTAAATTCCTTTGAGATGATGAAACTAAGCTGCATGAGGGTTAAGTGATTTGAACAAGGGCCCACAGGAAGTAAGAGCAGACTAGAGAGGTTGAACCCAGGTTTGTCCCAAGCTCACATTCTACACATTTGATCACTCTATGTCCCTGAAATACAACCTATATTTTACCAATTTCTGTACTCCTGTGCCCAACTCAGAGCCTGGCACGTAGAAGGCATTCCTTAAACATTAGCAATATGCTGTTTCCTCATCCCTTGTTTTCTCTTCCAAATAGTTTTAACCATTTTACTTAGTTAGAAATTATTATAAATGAGTGTTTTAGTCCATCTGTGTTGCTATAACAGAATACTACAAGATGGATAATTTATAAGGAAAAGAAATGTATTTGGCGCACAGCTGTGGAGGCTGGGAAGTCCAAGGGCATGATACCATAATCTGCTTGGCATCTGGTGACGCTCTTGTTGCTGTGACATTCCATGGTGGAAGGCAGAAGGGCAAGAGAGCTCAAGAGTGAGCAAGAGGGGGCCAAACTTGCTTTTATGGCAAAGCCACTCTCATCATGACTAACCCACTCTCACCATAATGATATTAATCCACTCCTGAGAGCAGATCCCTCATGGCCTAATCACCTTTTGATGGTTCCATCTCCCAATACCACTACAATGACAATTTAAATTAAATTTAACAATTAAATTTCAACATGAGTTTTTAAAGGGATATTCAAACCATAACAATAGGATTGGGTTTTAGTATTTTTTCCCCCACATGTCTCAGTGGAGTTCTGGTTGTCAGATACCCAACTGTCTCTGGCTAATTCAAGAAAAAAGGAATTTTTGCAAAGATGTTGAATATCTGTGCAGATAGAGTTGAATCATCAGGTCTTGGGAAGAGAAGCAGGCAGCAGGAATGAAAGAACATTCTCTCTGTGGATCTTTCATTAAAGTGACTCATTCCTATCATTTTCACCTCTGTGTTTCCTTGTTTCTGGGAGGGTGAGTGGTTGACCTGTCTGGGTTATATGCTCATCCTTTGGATGAGAAGAGACGCTGTGCCTGGTCATCCTACCAAGACCACACAAGACCACATAGGATTGGGGAAGGACTAGTTCTCCAAAGGTAAGGTAGTTGCCTATTATGCCTGAAAAGAGATACTCCTATTTCCCTGCTCACAGGACAGGCCATTGAGAGTTATTAGAAAAAACATTAATTCTTCACCACCACTCTTGGAGGAGGGGCTTAGAGCACTGGCAGCAGCATCCTCATGTTGAAAAGACACTTAGAAAGTTTTTTTTTTTTAAATTAATAGACTTTATTTTTCAGGACAGATTTAGATTCAAGAAAAAATTGAGCAGATAGTACAGACAGGTCCCATGAAGCCCCACCATCCACTAGTTTCCCCTGTTATTAACATCTCACATTAGTGTGGTACATATGTTAAAATTAACAAACCAATATTAACACATTATTATTAATTAAAATCCATAGTTTACAGAAAGTTTTGCTCTCTGTGTTGTACAATTCTACAGGTTTTGACAAAAGCATAATTCTTGTACCCTACAGAATAGTTTCATACCCTAAAAATTCTCTGTGCTTCACCTATTCACCTCTCCCCATCCCATTTGAATCCCTGGCACTAAAAATTAATTCAAAAGGGATCAGAGGCCTAAATATAAACACAAAACTATAAAACTCCTAGAAGATAACGTAAGAATAACTCTAGATAACCTTTTAGATGCAAAACCAAAGGCATGATCCAAGAAAGAAATAATTGATAATCTGAAGTTAATTGTAATTTAAAACTTCTATGGGCTGGGTGCAGTGGCTCATGCTTGTAATCCCAGAACCCACTTTGGGGGGCAGAGGCAGGTGGATCACCTGAGGTCAGGAGTTCAAGACCAGCCTGGCCAACATGGTGAAACCCCATCTCTACTAAAAATACAAAAATTAGGGAGGCATGGTGGCACGTGCCTGTAATCCCAGCTACTTGGGAGGATGAGGCAGGAAAATTGCTTGAGCCTGGGAGGTGGAGGTTGCAGTGAGCCAAGATCGTGCCACTGCACTCCAGCCTGGGCAACAGAGTGAGAGTCCGTCTCAAAAAAGCAAAAACAAACAAACAAAAAAATGTCTGCTCTATGAAAGACATTGTCAAGAGAATTCAAAGACAGGTCATATACTGGGAGAAAATATTTGCATATTTTTGATAAAGGATTGGTATCCAAAATATACAAAAGACTCTTAAAACTCAACAACAAGAAAACGAACAACTCGACTTTAAAAATGGGCAAAAGATCTGAACAGATACCACACCAAAGAAGATAAACAGATGGCAAATTAGCACATGAAAAGACACTCAACATCATGTCATTAGGAAATTGAAAATTAAAATAACAATCAGGTATCATTACACAATTATTAGAATGGTCAAAATTTAGAACACTGACAATATCAAAACTGGTGAGGATGTGGAGTAGTAGGAACACTCATTGATTGCTGGTGAGAATGCAATATGGTGCAGTTATTTTGAAAGGCAGTTTGACAATTTCTTATAAAACTAAACATTTTTATCGTGCAACTCACCAGTTGTGCTCCTTGGTGTTTCCCAAAGGAGCTGAAAACTTACATCCACACAAAAACTTGTGCATGGATATTTACAGCAACTTCATTCATACTTGCCTAAACTTGGAAGCAATCAAGATGTGCTTCAGTGGGTAAATGTATTAAAAAACTGTAGTACATCCAGACAATGGAATATTATTCAGTGCTAAAAAGAAATGAGCTACTAAGGAGGTAAAAGGTCTTCTCTATGATGAAAACTAAAAAACACTGATAAAAGAAATCAAAGAGGGCACAAAAAATGAAAAGATATCTCATGCTAGTGGATTAAAATAAATAATATTGTTAAAATGACCCTACTACCTAAAGCAATCTACAGATTTAATGTAATCCCTGTGAAAATACCAATACCAATGACATTTTTTCATAGAAAAAGGAAAAAAATTCTAAAATTTATGTGGAACCACGAAAGATCCCAAATAGCCAAAGCAATCTGAGCAAAAAGAAAACTGGAGGCATCACACTGCTTGTCTTTAAAAACATACTGCAAAGCTATGGTAACCAAAACAGCATGGTATTGGCATAAAAGCAGGCAGATAGAGCAGTAGAACAGAATAGAGAATCTAGAAATAAATGCATCTATTTACAGCTCACAGATTTTTGACAAATGAGTCAAGAACATACACTGGGGGAAAGAATATCCTCTTCAATAAATGGTGCTAGGAAAACTATATAACTAAATACAGAAGAATGAAATGAGACCCCTGTCTGTCACCATGTACAAAAATCAACTCAAAATGGATTAAAGACGTAAATGTAAGACCTAAAACTATAAAATGACTGGAAGAAAACATGGGGAAAATGCTTCAGGACATTGATCTAAGCAAAGATTTTATGGGTGATACTTCATAAGCACAGGCAACAAAAACAAAAATAGACAAATAGGATTACATCAAGCTAAAAAACTACTGTACAGCATAGGAAACAATTGATAGAAAGAAGAAACAAACCTGTATAGTGGGAGAAAATATTTGCAAACTATTAATCTCACAAGGCACTAATATCCAGAATATACAAGGAAATCAAACAACTCAAAAGAAAAAAAAAATTCAATTTAAAAAGTGGGCAAAAGATCTGAACAGACATTTTGCAAAAGACTTGCAAATGGCCAACTAGTGTGTGAAAAACTTGCTCAACATCACTCATCATTAGGGAAATGCAAACCAAAACCACAATGAGATATCATTTCACCCCAGTTAGAATGGTTACTATCAAAAAGACAAAAATAACAAATGCAGGTGAGGATGCACAGAAAAGGGAACTTTTATACACTGTTGGGAATGTAAATTAGTACAGCTATTATGGAAAACAGTATGGAGATTTCTCAAAAAATTAAAAATAGAACTACCATATGATTCAGTAATCCCATTGCTGGGAATTTATCCAAAGGAAAGGAAATCAGTATACCAAATAGGTATCTACACCGCATGTTTATAGTACAACTATTCATAATAGCCAAAATATGGAATCAACCTAAATGTCCATCAGCAGATGAATAAGTAGGGAGAATGTGGTATATATACACAATGGAATACTATTTAGCCATAAACATGAATAAAATCCTGTCATTTGAGGCAATGTGGATAAACCTGGAGGACATTATGTTAAGGGAAATAAGTCAGGCACAGAAATATAAATAATGCATGTTCTCACTTATATGTGCCAGCTAAAAAAGTCGAGCTCATGGAAGTAGAGTAGAATTGTAACAAAATTACAGCTAGATAGGAGAAATAAGTTCTGGTGTTCTGTAGCATTATAGGGTGAATATAGCTAACAGTAATTTATTGTATATTTTCAAAACACTGGCAGAGAAGGTTTTGAATGTTCCCAACACAAATAAATGATACATATTTGAGGCGATGTATATGTGAATTACCTGGATTTGATCATTGCACATTGTATACATGTACTGGAGTATCACTGTGTATCCCATAAATACATACAAATACCTGTGTCAACTAAAAATAAAAATGAAAAATTTAATAAAAAAAGAACAGAAAAAAAGAGAATGAGCTATCAAGCCATAAAAAGACATGGAGAAGCCTTAAATGGATATTACTAAGTGAAAGAAGCCAATCTGAAAGACTACATACTGTATGAGTCCAACTGTGTGGCATTCAGGAAAAGGCACAACTATAGGACAGTAAAAAGATCAGTGGTTGCTAGGGGTTGAGGGGAGAGGGATGAACAGGTGGAGCACCAGGCATGTGTAGGGCAGCAAAACTACGCTGTACAAGTAGTTTGTGCATTTGTCAAAATTGCATATGGAGAATTTGGAAAGAATCAGAGTGAAAAAAAATAAATCTTGAAATGCACAGTGTTTTACTTCATTTCTATATGCTGAGGAAGACAGAAAGAACATTCTGAAGGGTCATGGGGAGAGAGATTAGTGACATGCTTGTGCCTTCTTCATTACCTCACCAATTATATCTCTGTATCTCAAGGTAGTTTACTAATATCACCTATTATATTACACCAATATAATTATATTCTAGTATATAACTTATTAGTAAATTATATAATGATTTAGTAGATGAAAATTTCAGACAGATTTGGGGATACATAGATTTGACAAAGACTAGATTATGTTTAAATAAACAAAAGCTGGGTATAAAATGGAGAGTAGCCTGAATCTTTAGGATAACGATATTGTTAACTCTAATACATTCAACATTGAGAGTAATTTTTGAAAATACAACACATATAATACACAAAAATATCCAAGAGAAGAATACTGAAGGTCACAGGATTTGCCGAATGCCAAATAGGAGAGGGTCTGGGTACAATAATGTACAATAATAATGGGTTCAATAAGGTGTTGTCTTCAGCAGCAATACAAAAGCAAATTCAAATAGCTGAAAATGATCTACTTTGAAAAAAGAAACCTAAACCCAAAGTACGTGATTTAAAATATTAGAAGTCTTACTGCTCTCAAGGAATGAAAAAGGAAGAAAAAGTTAATCACAAATGTGGCACTGAGTCATGCTGGTGGCCCATGTCCTGAAATTCTGTCCCTGCAGTGACTCTGAGGGGTGTTTTGTGTCAGGTCAAGCCTGGCCCTGGGCTCCCAGATTACAGTTATTGACCTATTATTTATGAAATGATATAAATGTCAATTATTTATATTTTCATCTTGTGTCAGCTTTGGTCTAATGCTTTCTACTGATAATACCTTATATTGTACCGAAAGCTAGTATTTTCAAACTTTAAATCATGTCCTCTCATTTTAGAGTCCTGGAACTTAAAGAACAAATCTCTGTTCCATGCATCTGTTTCTTCTATGATTTTGAGATGAAAGGGCAAACTTTAGTCTTAAATACTCTCAGCTTTAAAATCCAAGCCCTCTCTCTCTGTCTCATGTATAGAAATTGCACCACCCGTTCAGACTGTTTTGATTTCTTCTCCCTGAATCTTTTCCATGCCTTTTACATCTTTCTTGAGGTCTAACCATAGAACTCATACAGTTTTTCAGGTAAAGATGCATCGTGACTTTGAATAAGGGTGGACTAACGCCATGCTTAAAAGTTTAATTCAAGAACTTAGTCTTCTGCAGCACTAACTGTGGGTCAGATGGATTGGACTGTGTTACCCAGGTGGTCTTTGACAGCAGGGTGACCTTGGGCAAGTCATTTGACCTCCTTTGAGCCTCAGTTTCTTCTCCTGTTTTACATACCTCCCAGAGTAATCACAGGACCAAATGAGACAAAGTATAGACCAGTGTAAAGATACATATCTTTATTTTTTTCTGATTTAAAATTAATATGTGTGCCAGGTGTCGTGGTTCACACCTATAATTTCAGAACTTTGGGAGGCCAAGGCAGAAAGATCACTTGAGCCCAGGAGTTCGAGACTAGCCTGGGGAACATAGGGAGATTCCCTCTACAAAAAAATTTTAAAAACTAGCCAGGCATGGTGACACATACCTGTAGTCTTAGCTACTTTGGAGGCCGAGGTGGGGGGATCACTTGAGCCGGGGAGGCTGAGGCTGCAGTGAGTCATGATCGCCTCACTCCACTCTAGCTTGGACAACAGAATGAGACCCTGTCTCAATTTTTCTTAAATTAATATGTGCTTGTAAAAAAAAAAAAAAGTATAAAAGGAATATGAAATGAAAGGAAAATTTCTAAAAATAATGACTAGAGGGCTGGGTTCAGTGGCTCATAACTATAATCCCAGCACTTTAGGAGGCCAAAGCAGGTGGATCACTTGAGCCCAGGAGTTCGAGACCAGCCTGTGCAATATGGTGAAACCGCATCTCTACTAAAAAATATAAAAATTAGCTGGGCGTGGTAGCTTGTGCCTGTCGTCCCAGCTACTCATGTGGTTGAGGAACGGGAATTGCCTAAATCTGGGAGGTGGAGGTTGCAGTGTACCGAGATCACACCATTGCACTCCAGCCTGGGTGACAAAGTAAGACTCTGTCTCAAAAAAAGAAAAGAAATAATAATGACTAGGACTAACTTGGTTATACACAGATTTTTTTCTCTCAGACTAATAACATGTAATATGATTATTATTTATTTCTTACAAAAATGAGATCATTCATTTTTTTTCTTCTTTCATTTCATACATTGTGATTCTTTCCAGGTCAGTGCACAGAGAACTACACATTATTTCCGTGCCTCCATAGGACCCTAATTGCATGGGTGCCCCATAAATTACGTAACCAATTTAATGGTGGTAGCTGTTTGAGCTGGTCTCCAATTTTTTACCATTGGAAACAATGCTGCAACAAACAGTGTCGTGCTACAGTATTTTTATATACTCGAGTGATTATTTCTATATATTCCTAGGAAAGAAATTGCTGGGTCAAATGTGTGTACACTTAAATTTTGAAGGATATTGCTAATTTGGACAAGTGTTTTAAAGCCATGGGGGCTCTCTGGAAATACTAATTATTCAGCTGGATTCTAGAAAGCAAGCAGTGAGTAGAGGTCAGAGAATGAGACTTGCAACGGGACTGGGAACAGAGTAGGTGCAGGCACAAGTCACTTATCCTATCTGTGACTCAATTTCTTTATCTGTAAAGTGGAGATAAGAACAGTTCCAATCTGGTACGATTGTTCTGAGATTAAGTGAGATAATATATGGTAAGTGCTAAGAATCCTGAGTAGCATAGAGAAAGCACTATATAATGAGAGATGTTGTTATTAGGATTATTTTGGGCCAGAACTGTAACCCTGGCATGGGCTGTTCACTGCCTCCCAGAGCAGGGCTGAACTCAGCAGATAGCCAGGCACCCTGGGGAGTCCTCCTGGCATGAACTCTCCACCTACCTTCTTCATTATTACTTATTTTGTTTTATCTATTTTATTTTTTTGAGACAGAGTCTTGCTCTGCTGCCCAAGCTGGAGTACAGTGGCGTGATCTCAACTCACTGCAAACTCCACCTCTCTGGTTCAAATGATTCCCATGCTTCAGCCTCCCAAGTCACCTTTCTTCTTTAGACATGATCTGATTCGTTTCTTCCTCTTCCATGACCCTGTGAAATCATTTTACAGTTTATCTGTGAGCTTGGCATGCGGGGAGCCAGAAAACCTTCTGTCATTGGCTTTTTCAGACCCTTTAAAGATAAGTCCAGCTCTGATCCCCATGAAGGGAGAAGCAAACTACTGTTTACTGAACCCCTGCCATGTACTAGACTTTATCACACTTACAAAGATATAGATACATGACTTCCTTGAATCCTCACTCTACCCCATGATGTCAGTATTACTATCACCATTTGAGAGAGGAGTAATTAGAGGTATAGTGATCTTAATGAACTTGCCAAAGCCATGCAGTTAATAAGTGGCACAATTGGAATTTGGTCCAGAACTGGCCTCAAAGTCTTTACTTGTTCCATGGTGCCTACCAGCTCTGAGCCCAGAGATGTCCTTAGCCATATCCATACTCTATATCCTGACTCAGAACCACTTCTCTGTCTATAACTTTTAATAGCCTTTGGTGGAGAATCTTGTCTCATATCCTTTGAAGTTGAAATGACCTTCATAGCTGGCTTGGGGTTGTTAACAAATCTATTTATTCCAGTGGATCACAGAAGCCTTAGTGTGATTGGCCCAATGGGCCCTTCCTTTTTCTTTTCTTTTCTATTTTTTTTTTTAGAGGGAGTCTTGCTCTGTCGCCCAGGCTGGAGTGCAGTGGTGCGATCTTGGCTCACTGCAACCTCCGCCTCCTGGGTTCAAGTGATTCTCCTGCCTCAGCCTCCCGAGTGTCTGGGGCTACAGGTGTGTGCCACCATGCCCGGCTAATTTTTTTTTTTTGTATTTTTAGTAGAGGTGGAGTTTCCCCCCATTGGGCAGGCTAGTCTCGAACTCCTGACCTTACATGATCCTCCTGCCTCGGCCTCCCAAAGTGCTGGGATTACAGGCGTGAGCCACCACACCTGCCCCCAATGGGCCCTTTCATAAGCATTCAAGAGTCTCAACTGTTTCCGTGTACAGCACCGTGCAGAAGGGAATGGCAGCGTGGCTGTCCCCGTCTTCTCTGGACAAATGACCTTTGTCCTTTGTCACGGTGATCATTGTTGGAGTTGTTTACTTCCGCCTATTTAGATATAGGACTGTTCCACTTTCCTCTTAAGATCAAAGCAGAACATTCAGAATCCACTCTCCTTTACGTTACCCTGAGCAATTTTTTTACATCGTGATGATCAAATGGCATTGATGCACACCTCAGCTATTAGGTGTCTTTGATGCATTTAAAGGATTATTTTGTATCTTCTGTATTTAAAGGATATTTTTGGATCTTCTTCAATTCTCCTTTGCTCTTGAAAGAGCACACTTTTCCTTGCTTCCTCGGGATGAATTTCAGTTGTTAAGCTGCCTGCCCCCTGGTCTTCGCAGCCTAATATAACTCTTGAGTCAAATGAGACATGACTGGTCTTTGCTTTGGGGGGTTTGGGTATGGTGATGTGCACAACTCTCTTTTCAGATCTTTTAATAAGCAGTGCTCATATAAGCTCAGAATTTTCCAGTGATTCTTTTTCAAACTCCTTCTTTTGGAGTATCTAAAGAAGTAGTTGGATATTCTTGATATTTCTCTCAAATGGAGCGAGGGCCTGGTGATGTTTTTCCCTTTCCTTTTCTATCCCGAACGGCGACTCCAGTGTTCCTTTCATACTGAACTTCCTGCAGGCTTTCCTGTCTGTTACTTGGAACTGTGTCTAGGGTAATTTCTTTCCTTGTAGTTTCTAAAACTACCTGTACTTGGAAGCCATCATTTATATCTTTCTTTTACATAAGACTGGCTGACCTTGCCCGTTGAGGGAACTGGCTGCAATGATAGGTATAATTTGAAAGGGGCTGAGAAGGACTTCTCCCCAGAACCTTCTATCTTGGGTTTTCATTCATTTGATAAATATCAATTAAGCATGTTCTGTGTGCTTAATACAAACTGAGATGTAGTAATGAACAGGACAGACCAGATCCTCGCTTGCATGGAGCCTCCATTCCCGAGGATGTTTATTGGAGGGTGAGGCATGAGGGGAGATGGATAAGCAAGCAAGGGGGCCTAAAGGGTGCCAAGTGTGGTGAGGTCAATAAAAAGGGAGCCGTGGCAGGGCATGATGGGGAGGAGAAGCCTCTCTGAGGAGGTGATCTTTGGTTGGCATTTAAATGATGTGAAGAAGCCAGAACCTTTGGCAAGCCCAGGCAAAAGAAACAGCAAGTGCAAATGCCCTGGGGCAGGACGAGTTTGGTTGATTCGGAGACCTGAAAGGAAAACAGGGTGGCTGCAGCAGAGGCAGCAAGGGCAGGAAAGACAAGAAATGAGAGCAGGGAGGTGGGGGGGCCAGACTGGGTAGCCGCCTTGAGGTCAAGATGAGAAGTTCAGATTTTACGTCCACCATGCAATGCAAAGTCATTAGAGGAGAGTGCCATGATTTAATTTGTGTTTTCGAGAGGCTTCTCTGGCTGCTGTGTGGAGAATAGATTATAAAAGGACAAGTCGGAAATCACAGACCAGTTGGGAGGATATTTCCATTCCTAATGTGAGATGATGGTGGCTTAGACTAGGAGATGGAGAGAGGCGTCTGGGTTTGGGAGGTATTTTGGAGGCAGAGCAGACAGTCTTACTGATGGATTAGACATGGAGGGTAAGTCGAGGGAAAAATCATAACCATCACCTTGGTTTTTGGTTTGAGACTGAATGGACAGTGGATTTTATTTACTGAGATGGGGAACACGGGAGGAGGAACTGGCTGTATGTGCGTGGGGAGGGTGAGAGCATCGTTTAGGTTGGAAGCGTCGAGCAGGCATTAGGCTGGAAGATCCTGCAGCTCAGAAGACAAGCTCTGTGGATGCCTCACTTTACGTTCCCCCGTACTGGGAGTAGGACTCTATTTAGAGTCTGCAGCAAGAGAGAAGAGGGATCATGGCGGATGGGAAGCAGGACCAGATTGCAGCTCCCACATGGATGGACAGAGCAGTGTGTGGAGACTCACATCGTGATTTTTTGCTCCAGAACTATTGCAGGAATAAACCAGGAAGGCTGAGAGGACCCACAAACTCTCTGAAGGAAGTGGGTTACTCCTGCAGGACCTGGGAGATACCCCAAATTCTGTGCTGATATCCACGGCTGAGAGACCTGCAGACGATTCACATCACAAGAGTGTGCACACAGCTCCCAGTACCAGCCTCTGGAGCCTGGTAGACCTGCTGGGTGGCTAGTTGCAGAAGAGAAATAACAATCACTGCAGCTCCCAGGAAGCCACATCCTTAGGAGAAGTGGGAGAGGACTACACCAAGGGAATACTCTGTGGGACAAAAGACTCTAACAGCAGCCTTGAGCTCTTCCCTCTGACGTACAGTCCGCAGCAGGAACACAGGGCCTGGACATGAAGATACTTCCTAAGTGCTTAATGGATTGCGTTGCTCTCATTAAAACGTAAATATGCTCCCAAAGTGATAACTCATTGCATGTCTTTAGTCATCTCAATTAGTATGAATTTACGTGTTTATTTTATGACAACTATTTGAAAGCTGACGTTTAAAAAGGGATAACAGAAAGACTTGCAGCACTGGGCTCCTTTGAGAGACAAGCTGAGCCTTGTGAGTATCCCAGGAAGGAGAGAAAGGATGATAAAGGGGAGTTAAGAAAAAACTGCGGCAAATGTAACTTTTCCTAGGGCTACTGTAATTCCCTCATTTCCAGGAATTATACATTTTTCAAATGTATACATTGAAATTATACATTTTTCAAATGTACAATTACTGCCTGCCTTGTTTTTTAAAAAACAAACACCAAAAACAACAAGAAATGACTAATTTTGCAGAACATTTCCAGTTCATTTTCTTTATTCTTGTAAGGCGTTCTACTGCATAAGTTGGATTATGATGTGTTTATAATGTATAGAATTTCTACCTACAGACAGATTCATAAAATGCTTTGCTACTTGGGAACATTTTTGTATAATACTACAGTGAAAACCTGATGAACTTGTCTTCTGTGAGCTGCTGGTATATCCCGTTTTTGAGAAAATAATCTCTGATAAGCATCGAATACTCACTCTGTGACAGCACTCATTTCTGAGTTCCTTGGGAATAGCAACTGACCTGAATCTCAAAGTCTCTACAGGCTGGCCTTGTGGAGACTCAATGAAGTTTTGATTGAAAAAAATAGATTTTAAATTAAAGTCAATAACAATGAATGAAACTGTTCTTTGTAGTTTTGTTCTTTCGAATCAAAACTAAATAAAACAGCCTATAATTCCAGCACACTGGGAGGCCGAGGTGGGAGGATCACTTGAGCTCAAGAGTTCAAGATCAGCCTGGGCAACACGGTGAGACCTTGTCTCCACTAAAAATAAAAAAAATTAGCCAGGCATGGTGGCACGTGCCTGCGGTCCCAGCCACTCTGGAGGTTGAGGCAGGAGGATTGCTTGAACCCAGTAGATTGAGGCCGCAGTGAGCTATGATTGCACGACTGCATTCCAGACTAGGTGACAGAGCAAGACTATCTCAAAAACAAACAAACAAACAGAAAAATAAAATAAAACAAACCAGAGGCTTCCACGTTAGGCTTTTGGGTAACTACCCATCGGGCTGACTTCTCCTTGTGGTGGGAGTGAGTTTTCCTCCTCTATGTTGGGTGCAATCATGGTTACATCGCTTCGATTTTCTAAGGAGAATTAAATCTAACTCTGTGTTTCTGTGATAAGGAAGTAAAGAGAAGGAAGTTTTGAGGAGCCCGTTGATTTGTTCAAGGGCAATTTAAAAATAAATGTAAAATCATGACTCTCAAATAAATATAAAAATGAACAATGTGAAAGATTTTACTTAACTCATTAATGAGGAAACAGGAAGATGTCACCACTGACTGAAAGGAGAATTCAAACCATACACTATATTGGCCATCAGGAATGCTGAAATGCACTTACAAATAGGCGCAAATCTGGTCAATATCCACAGGTCGATAATCAACTGTGTTCCACCAGACAAAATTCGTTTGCATTTCAGTGGGCAAGAATCATCCACATTACTACCTGTATCAGTTTCCTAGGGCTGCTGTAACCAAGTACCACAAACTGGGGGGCTTAAACCACAGAGAAGAATTGTCTCCTGGTTCTGGATGCTGGAAGTTCGAAATCAAGGTGTCAGCAGGGCTGTGCTCCCTCTGCGATCTGGGGAGGATCCTTCCTTGTCTCTTTTGGCTTCTGGTGGTTGCCGGTAAACCCTGGTGTTCCTTGGTGTGCAGCTGTGGCACTTTCACCCCTGCCTCCATTGTCCACACGGTGCTCTCCTGTCATGTCTCTGTACCTCTTCTTCTCTTCTTCTTCTTCTTTTTTATTTTTTTTGAGATGGAGTCTCACTTTGTTGATCAGGCTGGAGTGCAATGGCACAATCTCGACTCACCAAAACCTCCACCTCCTGAGTTCAAGCAATTCTCCTATCTCAGCCTCCTAAGTAGCTGGGATTATAGGCACCCGCCACCATACCTGGCTAATTTTTGTATTTTTGGTAGAGACGGGGTTTCACCTTGTTGACCAGGCTAGTCTTGAACTCCTGACCTCAAGTGATCTGCCCACCTTGGCCTCCCAAAGTGCTGTGATTACAGCATGAGCCACCACACCTGGCCTTCTTCTCTTCTTATAAGGACACTAGTCATGCTGAATTAAGCGTCCACTGTACTCCAGTATGCCCTCCTCTTAACTAATTATACCTGCAATGACCCTATTTTCAAATAAGGTCACTTTCTGAAGTACCGGGTGTTAGGACTTGGACATCTCTTTTGGGGGACACAATTCAACTTACAACACTATCTATTTTCTTTCTTTCTTTCTTTTTTTTTTTTTTTGAGACAGAGTCTTGCTGTTGCCCAGGCTGGAGTGCAGTGGCTCACTGCAATCTCCGCCTCCCAGGTTCAGGCAATTCTCCTGCCTCAGCCTCCTAAGTAGCTGGGACTACAAGAGCACACCACCTCGCCCAGCTAATTTTTTGCATTTCAGAAGAGACAGGGTTTCACCGTATTGCCCAGGCTGGTCGTGAACTCCTGAGCTCAGGCAATCTGCCTGCCTCGACCTCCCAAAATGCTGGGATTATAGGCATGAGCCACCATGCCCAGCAAACACTACCTATTTTCTACAATACAAAATATTAATAGTGAAATAGCTCAAAGGTCAGGAAAGATGTGATAGACAAGATACCCAGTACCATTTTTTTTTCTTTTTTTGTGCCTGTTTCAGTCCTTTAACGTTTTTCCTGAAATTCTTCCTAGGGTTGCCCCCAAATTTGGCGATCTTTAGTCCACACTGGTCCCCATTGATATGCCTGCGTAAAGGTTTACTGCTCTGGGCTAGCTGGGCACGAGGATGTGGTTGAGGCTCAAGGCCCCTATGTTAAATTCAGGTGCTGACTCAAACTTGCCAGGTAACCAGGCACATGTTTTTGAGGTGCTGCTCCAGCCCAGGTGCTGTGTGGGTAAAGCAAGTGTTTGGTCTTTTCCAAGTGGACAAATTCCGCTCCGTCTCAGTCTCAGGGGCATCTACTGCCTGCTCCGCCCTTCCAAAGCTCTGAGCATTCCTCACCACTCCTTTCCAATCTCCCAGGGTGCCTGTGGAAACTCTTGGTCTTTCTCCTCTGAATTTCTCCTCCTCATGCATCGCTGCTACATATATTCAGGTCACCTGCATAGTGCAATAGTGGGATGGCTTTTGCCATTGGAAGAGTCAACAGCAGCATGCACTTGGAGAGTGGAGAACAGACTGATGAATTCAAGGAAGGTTGATGTGGAAGGGAACAGGAGTTTCCATTTCCCTTTGGGTCGGGAGCAGAGGACCCTCTTCCCTGCGTATTCTGATGATGATGATTTTATGATATTTCTGCTTAAATTGCTCCCCTCACATTAAACTACCTCCCATTCTCTCTGCTCTGCTTCTCTTTCATCTGAGGAGCAATGGTGTCCAATTGGTAAGCACGGGAGTCCAGTTCCACCAATTCAGATGTTTTTTCAGACTTCTACAGGAACACCTCTGGGCTCTGGCCATGGGTAGGGGCCAGTGATGCTGCTAAACATCCTGCAGTGCACCAGACATGTGCATGTTTTGCCCATTTCTGTCTTTTAACACAGAAATCAAGGTGTCAGCAGGCCCCCCCAACACCCGCCCCCTGCCACCCAGCCCCAACAAAGCATCATCAAGTCCAGAATGTCAATAGTGCTGAGGTTGAGAAACCTTACTTTAAAAGAAAGAAAAAATGAAAACTACTTTTTAAAATGACAAAATAATACTTGCTCCTTATCAAAAAAAATGGAAATACAGATAAGCCAAAAAGAAAAATGCAAGCCTCTTGAATTCCCAGAAAATCACATTATTTACTAAGTTAAATAATTTTTTTCTTAAAGATATATTAAGAGCAAATTGAATCCTTTCTCATTCTTGGTAAAACTCAGAGGCAAAATATTTATTTCTGTTCATTTATAAAATTCAATGGATTGAAGCAAGTTGGCTCAAGTTTTTATAGGATATCAGGAAGAAAAAGCAAAGTTAGAAATAAGGACTAAATCTTTAATACACTGGACTGATTCCAGATGTATTTCTAGACATGAAAATGCACCCAAAATGCAGAGAGGAGGACCTTGTCAGAGGTGGAGGGAACTTCTGAGCCTCCTCCCTCTCTGGCACCTCGCTGGAGGGTGAACACATTTTAGACAACGGTGCTTCAGTAGAAGGAGCTGGCGATAGTTGCTATTTTTAAAATAGAAGGCTTCTAAAATAGTAAGATGTTAAAATAACGATCTGTGAAAGGGGAGAAGCCCTTTTGTGGAGTTGAAAGCTGGAGACAATGTGGCACCAACCTGGGAGTGTCTCTGAGTGACATGTTGGCTGTGTGGGATACAGGAAGGTGGGTGGCTTCATGCGCATGGGGGTGTGGACTTCAGTAGGACTCTGTGCCTGGCAGCAGCTGAAAACTCTGGATGAGTGTGAGCTGACGAGTGTGGTTACAGTGAGAAGCAAGCCCCTGTTAGCTCGCTTCTGCTCTGGAGTATCTTTGAAAAAGTGGAGTGTTGAGGGAACCAGACACATGCCCTCCACAGGAACTTCTTGAGCTCCCAGTCTGTGGAAGGCTTTGTGCCGGGCTGGATGTCAGGGGACACAGAGATGAATCAGGTTTTTGTCTAAATCGAAGAAGACAGAATTCGTTGGGTCTGGGGCTACCTCTTTCTTTTCCTAAACAGGATGTTGCCTACTCTTAAATCTAGGGCTGGTGCAGAACTTTTAGAGCTGCTTTTGTCTGAGTAGGTTGTACCAACGTAATTAGTTGTGAGTGAATCTAAGCAGAAGCTGTCAGAAATTAATCAAAAGGGCTTTTTCTTGTAAGTGGGAAGCAGGATAGGAGGAGTCAGGGCTCCTTAGTGAGTCACTTTTCTGTTGGCTGAAAAGTGTCTCAAGCCCTATGAATGGAAATGGCTGCAGAGAACAATGTGGACGTGAATAAAAGCAAGTCAGCACGGAAGGGGTGAGTTGCTGAGGGCTGAGATGGGTGGGTAGAGCTCGAGCAATAGCTTGTTTAAGTTAAAAATTTAGGTGGTATCCTGTTGGTGGGAGTGTAAATTAGTTCAACCATTGTGGAAGACAGTGTGGCGATTCCTCAAGGATCTAGAACCAAAAATACCATTTGACCCAGCAATCCCATTACTGAGTATATACCCAAAGGATTACAAATCATTCTACTATAAAGACACATGCACACGTATGTTTATTGCATCTCTATTTACAATTGCAAAGATTGGAACCAACCCAAATGCCTATCAATGACAGACTGGTTAAAGAAAATATGGCACATATACACCATGGAATACTCTGCAGCCATAAAAAGGATGAGTTTATGTCCTTTGCAAGGACATGGATGAAGCTGGAAACCATCATTCTCAGCAAACTAATACAAGAACAGAAAACCAAACACTGCATGTTCTTACTCATAAGTGGGAGGTGAACAATGAGAACACATGGACACAGGGAGGGGAGCATCACACACTGGGGTCTGTTGCGGGGTGGGGGACTAGGGGAGGGATAGCATTAGGAGAAATATCTAATGTAGATGGCGGGTTGATGGGTGCAGCAAACCACCATGGCACGTGTATACCTATGTAACAAACCCACACGTTCTTCACATGTATCCTAGTATATAAAAAAAAATTTAGGTGACCTCAGTGTGGTAAATTGTAACAAGACACTGTATACTTGCAACCTATCTAATTGTTGTATAATTTAAAAAGATTATGGAAAGTTTCAAACGTAAATAAAAGTAAAAAGAATAGTAGAAAGAACCTGACACGTTTGTCACCCAGTTTCACCAATTTTTTTTTTTTTTTTTTTTTTGAGACGGAGTCTCGCTCTGTCGCCCAGGCTAGAGTGCAGTGGCCGGATCTCAGGTCACTGCAAGCTCCGCCTCCCGGGTTCACACCATTCTCCTGCCTCAGCCTCCCGAGTAGCTGGGACTACAGGCACCCGCCACCTCGCCCGGCTAGTTTTTTGTATTTTTTAGTAGAGATGGGGTTTCACCGCGTTAGGCAGGATGGTCTCGATCTCCTGACCTCGTGATCTGCCTGTCTCGGCCTCCCAAAGTGCTGGGATTACAGGCTTGAGCCACCGCGCCCGGCTCACCAATTTTTAATAAACATTGATTTTGTTTCAGCTGTATCCCCACCTACCTAATACCTCAGTAATTTTGAATTCCAGACATTGTATCTTTTTGTTTGTAACTATTTCAGCATCTTTGAAAAGAAATAAAATGTAATTTGAATTTTAGGTCTTCAAATAGTACATAGCTATGCTTTATTATTTATTTATTTATTTTGAGACATTGTCTTGCTCTGTTGCCCAGGCTGGAGTGCAGTGGTGCAATCTCGGCTTACTGCAACTTCTGTCTCCTGGGTTCAAACGATTCTCCTGCCTCAGCCTCCCAAGCAGCTGGGATTACAGGCATAGTGTCACCATACCTGGCTAATTTTTGTATTTTTAGTAGAGATGGGGTTTCACCATGTTCCCCAGTCTGGTCTCGAACTCCTGACCTCAGGTGATCTACCCACCTTGGCCTCCCAAACTGTTGGGATTACAGGTGTGAGCCACCACACCCAGTCCAGAGAGCTCTCTTTTACATGTTTCCTGAAACCCTATTCTAAGAAGCATATCTTACATTATTGCTTCTCTTTATCTACAGATACATATATAAAACTAAGATTTATAGGCTGGGCATTGTGGTTCTGTACTGTAATCCAGGTACTTTGGGAGGCCAAGGCAGGTGGATCCCTTGAGTCCAGGAGTTTTGAGACCTGCCTGGGCAACATAATGAGACCCCGTCTCTACAAAAAAAAAAAAAAAAAAAAATTAGCCAGGTGTGGTGGTGCACACCTGTTGCCCCAGCCACTTGGGAGGCTGAGGTGGGAGGATCACTTGAACCCAGAGGTAAAGCCTGTAGGGGGCTGTGATCATGTCACTGCACTCCAGCCTGGGCAACAGAACGAGGCCCTGTCTCAAAAACAAACAAACAAACAAAAAAACACCCCCAAACAATTTAAAAAACCCTAAGATTTATGAACAAGTGGGTAATCATCTCTGCATTCCTAGATTTGGGAACTTTCTTGCACCTTCTTATACCCATTAACATCACGCCCTTCAGCCCTTCCTTTTTCTCTCTTGTACCCAGCCTCACTGTGTGCCTCCCCTGTGCCAGGTACTGTTTCTTGGTGCCATGGATACAGCAGTGAGTAAGAAAGGGCACCATTCTTGTCCTGGAGTGAACAGTCAGTGAGAAGACAGTTTCCATACAGAGTAGCAAGTGCTGTGGGTACATCCTGGACGGCCCTCATCTAGTCTAGGGGTAAGAGGGAGTGCTGCCTAGAGAGAGTAACTCCAGCAGATTCTGGAGTGTTAGTCAGGGAAGGGGTTGTATCTTTAGTATCTTCTTGATTGTGTCTTTAGCATCATCCTACCTCATTTCAGCCTTGGACTCCTCTTAGGTTTTTTTCCATGGTGCTTTGTGAACTTCCTCCTGCACTTGCAGGGAAACAGATGATCATCCAAAGTATATTTGGGAAAAAGCTCACAGTCTAGTTCCTACCATTAGGGAAAGGTCTCTGGGAGACACGCCCTGCAGAGTCGTGCAACATATGTAATATCAAGAGCAATCCATGTGCAATTCTGACAATTTCACTCTGAAGCACATTCAATGAACCAAATGTCAAATATATTACCCTTGTTCCTGGACAGAACATCACTGGGAGATGAGAAGGGAGGAAGTTTTCATCACCGCCACTTTGTCATTTTCATTTCTCATCATCTTAATATGTGTTTCATCAAAAACTTATCAATAATAAAATTTCCTGATCTTCTTATGGATCCGTCTAGAAAAGATGACCATATGGCTGCAGAGAGTGCATCTGTGTGCACGGAGAACTGCAGTTAACATTCTAAAATCAACTTCAGCTGTTACCTAGCTAGGTTTGGGGTTGGGGGGAGTTAAATTTTTTTACAAAGTGCAACATGGTTTACAAAAATTCTGCAGTTCCCATTTAGTTTTAGCCAGACTTCTTCGGTATGTGAAGATAAGTCTAACCAGTCGGGAGCCTCAACCCAGACTGGGCCTCAAAGAGTCTGACACCAGGCTGGGCTCCACCCAATGGAGCTGAACTTTGTTTTCGTCTAAATTGGCCCATTCCCTTGGCTAAAGGTTGAGACCTGACCTTAGCAACATGCCAGGAGTTATGCTAACCTTTACAAGAAACTATCTCCTGCTTAGCCGTGGCAGAAATGGGAACATTTCTAAAGAACACTCTTTTGCACTTGGCCCACGTTTGGGAGAAGAGGCTTATTAGGTTGAGTGATGTGAGGGAAATTACAGGGAAATTGCTGCTTGGTGCCTCCTTTGCTCTTCTCCTTTAAATTCAGTGGTGCTTTAAAGGAGACCAGCTTTATTCCCCAACAGAGTGGATTTTCAGAAGAAAGGACACCTACTTCTTCTATTAAAATGCCTATAACTGTGATGCTACTTCTGCCCACCACAGCACAGAGCAGTGGTGAACACTCAGCAGGAAAGGCAAAAACATGAGTCATTTTCCTCTTTTCAAAAGTGTTTTTTTTTTTTTCTAGCCACCCATTTCTACAATACAGAATAGGACTTAGAGATGTAATGGAGTTATTTCTAGATGAGAAGCAAAGATAATTCATTTTATAGTCATAAATCTTTAATGTCAATATATTTTTGTTTAAAGGGCATATTATTATGTAATCTGTTCTACAGAAATAACATGCCCCAGCCAATAAGGATAGATGTATGACAAATAGCGAAAAATTGAAAAAATATTAATGCTTATTGATGGAGGACAGTTGAACAAATTGTGATTTATTCACACATTGGAATATTATGCAACTGTTAAGAAAGATAGTTCAATCTATACATATTAACTGGGAAAATGTTTAAGACATATTGTTACAAGAAAAAAATTTTTTTGTAGAGTACCTTGTAAGTCATAATCCAATCATTTTAAAGAGACAAATACCACATCTGTATTTATGGGATTATATATATATGTATTACATTATATATGCTTGTATGAACCTAGAGAAAGTTAAATAATACATTCCAGGCTGTTACCTTGGCTTTCTTTTGTGGTGGAAACAGAGCTGGGAAGAAAAGTCTATTTTTCTACAAACCACTTTTGTATTGATTGATTTGTTTCAATGGAGATGTAGCAAAAAATAATCACAGAAAAGTTTAAGTTAAAATTAGAATACAAGTATGAACAAATGGGTTGAGATAAAAATGCAGCATTAATCTTCCATTGCTTATGCATTATTGCTTACAAATAATTTTTATTCCATTAGCTTGTGGATGTGAAGTTCACAAGTATAAATCTAAGATGGAGACTTTCAGTGATAGGACAAACCATGCAAAGTTAGAGGCTTTAATTTACAGAGAAGGAGAAACAGCTGGGAAGGGATATGACGTGGGGGCATTTAAAGTGAGGGCACGCATTATCAAAGAGGGGAAGTGATGTGTAGGATTACGGCCAACATGGATACATGGAAATTGTCACTGACTAGAAAAGCCAAAAACAGGGCCAATCATGCTACTTTCACGTTGAAAGAAAACTTGTCTGATTGGTTCCAAGGACCAATAGATAAGTATTACAGACACAGTTTCTGAAACCAGAGCATTTATTGAGAGACACAGCAAGGAACAGACATGGAGAGGGCTTGGGGAAGAGGGTGGGCAAAAGGTGGCTCCCTGATTTCTAACATGAAGAGATATGAAGAGAACAATACAGAAATAAAATCTTTGCTCCAAAGTGCAACATGCAATGCCTGTCTCTTCACTCTACCACCTCTATGATCCCTTTCTAGAGTGGCAAGAAGCAGAAGCCCATTCGAACCATCTCAGGTAAAGAGAGGATTCATTATAAAACACAGGACAATTGCATAAAAGCTGGTTGTAGAAAGTACACCTGGACCTCCCAGATGCTAAAATACACAGAATGGCTCCCTCTGTCTCTTACTCTTTCTCCATGTGGGTTACCCTGGCCTTTCTCATAATTGCTTCTGCTTTTCTTTCTTTCGAAATCTCTCTCCCTACTTTGGCTTGAACATGACTATTCCACATTGCATTTCAATTCAGAGGTCACCACTGGCATCTCTAAGATGTATCTAGTCTCTGTGTCTCTTATGTGAGACATGAGGTGAAGCACCTGATTGGCTGATGGTCGCCAATGAAATAGTTGGCTCTGAGGAAGGTCCTCACCCTTCATGTTGCCTGTTCTGTCCTTGGCAGAGGCAATGGGACCCAACAGAGCTTCAGAGAAGGGGCATGGGCAGGTAGACAGGGCATGTGCAACATGTCTGGTGCTTCTCATGCCTCTTCCCCACCACCTGCTTTCACCTATTTTATGTTTGGACCCTGGTCATCCCACTCAATAAAACACTGAGTTTATTCTCATGCCTCTGCTTGTGCCCAACGTGTTCCCGCAGCCTTGCATATTCTTCCTACATTCTTTTCCCATCAAGCTTTTTCATATTTTCATACCTAATTTAAATATCATCTCTAATTTATAACATCCCCTGATATCTCAATTCAAGATTTAGTGATTTCTTTCTTTGTAGCTCCAACAACTTTTATTTCTACTTTACACCCCCTGTTTTTTGTGTGTTTATGTTTCCATCTTTGCCTTCCTCTCCTCGAATGGGAGCATGCACTGTTCATCTTTGTCCCTCCAAGCCTTTCCCAGCACCAGGAGCAGGTGCTTATGAGTGTTTCCTGCATTTAGGGCCCCTAACGCTCATTGAATCATCAGTGTCTGCATGTACGCCTTCATGGCGTCATCATGAAACTGACAGAAAAGATTTCACTGTTCTCTATTAAATTCAGAGATGGCATCTTCTATATCTGAGGTGATTTTTCCTTACTAAGGCATAAAAAGCTAGGAACAACCATGTGTTTACATTTTTGTTTCCCAGAGAAAAGGATAAGTACAAAAAAGATAGGGTTTTAAATGATTTCTCAATAAATCAAAATTATTTTAAAAATAGCATCCTAATGCCCAGTCAGAGGGCTTAGGGTTGCTCAATGCTTCACTTAGGTGGTGTAAACAATGGTGGTTTACTTCTTTGGTGTCTGTAATGTGTTATTGGTTTGTTTCATGCTGCTTGAATCATCAAAGTGCCAAGTCCCCTAAGCTGAGCTGCTCTCTGGTTGTGTTACCCTCCATGCATGTCAGTAATCCTTGACCCTTCTTCTCCCCTCACACTCCACATTCAACACATCAGCAAATCCTACCTTTGAAATCCATGGGGAATCCAACCATCTCTTGTCCCTTTTACCGTGGCCATGGTCACCTCTGACCAGTATTACTGCAAAGGCCTTCTAACTGGCCTCCTTGCAACTATCTAATTTATCCTCAGTGCAGCGGCAGTGAGAGACCTTTTGGAACACCAGTCAGATCTTGCTCACAAACCCATTTCACTAGAATAAAATTCAAGTCCTTACCTTGGCCAACTGGGTCACTCATGGGCCCTCAACTTCCTCCCAAAGCCTTCCTGCTCCACTCCTCACTTCACCCCTGCCACTCTCCTCCAGGCCACGTGGACTCCTGTGTCCTGAACGCCGGATTAGTTTCTAAGACCGCCGTAACGAAGTCCCCAAACTAGGTGCCTGAATCTGACAGAAATGGATTTTCTCACGGTTCTGGAGGACAGAAGTTGGAAGTCAAGGTGTTGGCAGGCCACGTGCCCTCTGAGGCCTCCATGGGAGGATACTGCCCTGCTTCTCCCAGCTTCTGGAAGCCCAGGCATTCCTTGGCTGAGGCAGCATCACTCTAGTCTCTGTATCTATCTTCCCATGGCCTCTTCCCTCTGTGTGTCTTTGCATCTCCACATGGCCTTCTGGCTGTGTATCTGTGTCCAAATTTCCCTCTTCTCAGAAGGACACTAGCCATTGGATTAGGGCCCACGCTTGTGACCTCATCTTGACTATGTATGCAAAGTCCTTGTTTCCAAATAAAGTTACATTCACAGATGCTGGAGGTTAGGACTCCAACATCTCTTTTTGGGGGATGGCACAACTCAACTCATAGCCAACACTGGGGCAGCATCCTCTGCCCCAGGTATCTACTTGGCCCACTCCCTCACCTTCTTCAGAACTTTGCTTAAATGTGCCTTCTTCTAAGTTTATGTTCTCAATGAAGCTTATTCCAAATTCCCCCATCTTAATACTCCAATCTGCCCCACTCCTCTGCACCAAATTCTAAGTCCCTTTAAGCTGCTCTTTTTTTTTTTTCTTTTTTAAAAGCACATATTGGCCGGGCGCAGTGGCTCAAGCCTGTAATCCCAGCACTTTGGGAGGCCGAGAAGGGCGGATCCCGAGGTCAGGAGATCGAGACCATCCTGGCTAACATGGTGAAACCCCGTCTCTACTAAAAATACAAAAAACTAGCCGGGCGTGGTGGCGGGCGCCTGTAGTCCCAGCTACTCGGAGGCTGAGGCAGGAGAATGGCCTGAACCTGGGAGGCGGAGCTTGCAGTGAGCCGAGATCGCGCCACTGCACTCCAGCCTGGGTGACACAGCGCGAGACTCCGTCTCAAAAAAAAAAAAAAAAAAAAAGCACATATTATCTTAGAACATAGGCAAAACCTATTTATTCTGCCATAAACCAAAAACAAATTCTAAGGCCCCCCAGTCATCTCAGTGGACTTCCTCGTAGGCCAGGGCACTCTTAAAATGTAACCTGAAAGACTGGTTCAGGCCATGATGGGAAGTGGGGGTCAGACATGCCTCATTATGCCTCTCTAGCATTAATGTCTACACAGACCTTAAGTCTGATAAGAACCATTTACAATCTATCCTCTCTGAAGCCTACTGAAGGCTTCCTCTGCAAAATAAGAACTTTGATCCCACAATCCTTAATCTTAACCCAGACATTTCCTTTCTATTGATCCCAGGACAGATGAATTGTCAACCAGGAAAATTTTAAACCTACTTATAACCTGGAAGCCACCCCCCCACCTTCAAGTTGCCCCACCTTTCTGAACAGAATCAATGTATTTCTTAAATGTGTTTGGTTGAAGTCTCATGTCTCCCTAAAATGTATAAAACCCAGCTGCATTCTGACCACTTTGGGCACATGTTCTCAGGACCTGAGACCTCATAGGCCATGGTCACTCATATTTGGCTCAGAATAAATCTCTTCAAATATTTTACAGAGTTTAACTCTTTTTATTGACATGCTTATAGTCAACTGTCTGTCTCAATACCTGACCTTCAGGAACAGCATAGACCTTTGGCTATTATTCAGTGATATCTCCCATCTCCTACCACAGTACCTGGCACAGAGACACTCAGTACTTCATAGAACTAATTGATTTTTTTTCAAACAAACAATCCTGTCAAGAAGTGGGCTAAGGACATGAATAGATAATTCTCAAAAGAAGCTATACAAATGAACAATAATCATAAGAAAAAATGCTCAACATCTCTAATGATCAAGAAAATGCAAATCAAAATCACAATGCAATACCACCTTACTCCTGCAAGAATGGCCATAATCAATAAATCAAAAAACAGTAGACGTTGGCATGGATGTGGTGAACAGAGAACACTTCTGCACTGCTGGTAGGAATGTAAACTAGTACAACCACTATGGAAAACAGTGTGGCGATTCCTTAAAGAACTAAGAGTAGAACTACCATTTGATCCAGCAATCCCACTACTGGGTATCTACCCAGATGAAAAGAAGTCATTATTTGAAAAAGACACTTGCACATGCGTGTTTATAGCAGCACAATTCACAATTGCAAAATCATGGTACCCACCCAAATGCCCATCAGTCAATGAGTGGATAAAGAAACCATTATATATATATATCTATATTATATCTATCTATCTATCTATCTCATGGAATACTATGCAGCCATAAAAAGGAATGAAGTAACAGCATTTGCAGTGACCTGGTTGAGACTGGAGACTATTATTCTAAGTGAAGTAACTCAGGAATAGAAAACCGAACATCGTATGTGGGAGCTAAGCTATGAGGACACAAAGGCATAAGAATGATACAATGGACTTTGGGGACTTGAGGGGAATGTGGGAGGGGGGTGAGGGATAAAATACTACAAATATGGTGCAGTATATACTGCTCAGGTGATGGGTGCAGCAAAATCTCACAAATCGCCACTACTGAACTTACTCAAGTAACCAAATACCACCTTTACCCCAATAACTTCTGGAAAAAAAAGTAACTTTCTCAAGGTCAATAAAATAAAATAAAATACAAAATTCTAAAACAAAGAACTAATTGATCATTTTTTTCAAAGGAAAAGGTAAATCTGTACTTTTGGCATTCACTATTTTCTAACAATATTGTCTGTTTAAAAAAAGAAAGTACAATTTCAGGCTCATGCCATATGCTTAATCACATATGGCATGTGATTAAGACTTATTTTAAACCTTTTCTTAGGCCATATTTCCATACATTTATTATTTGTTCTGGGTGCTTTAAGAAATGGCAACCCACGTAGTTCATTCCTCAATCCCATACTTAGGACAAAGTATATAATAGTCTTGGGATGTGGTTTCAATTAGCATAGCAAACCTCGTACATACTTTCTTCCTGGCATCCAGATTAAAGAAGCCGTTTTCACTTTCTAGCCCAGTTTTTATTTCTGCTTTCTCTTTTTCTCCCTAAAAAATCTATGGTATCCACAATATGTTGGTAGATTTAAAAAATAAGTCACCAAAGATAATCTACATTATTATTTAATTTTTATAGTTTAAAAAGCTGTATAGATGTATATCCTATATGTTTTTATATGAAAAGGTGAATCTGGAACCATGCATATTAAACATGAGGTGGAGAAAGACTATGTATTTTGATATTGTTTGGATTTTTTTTTTTTAATGAACAGGCAAGTAAAAACTAAAAAAGCCTTCCTTGAGAGAGTAAGTTTTCCATGGCACAAGGAACAAAAGCTGTTGGATGCTGAAAGCCACGTGCTCTGCTGAGAGGAACCTGAAGAAACTGTGCTTTTCTGTTTACTATCCTGGAAACTAGTTGTTACCATGAAAACAGATCTCAGGCTTGTTTTTAAAATGTGTAGAGAGGCTAGGCATAGTGGCTCACGCCTGTAATCTCAGCACTTTCGGGGGCCGAGGTGGGTGAATCACTTGAGGCCAGGAGTTTGAGACCAGCTTGGTCAACATGGTGAAACCCTGTCTCTACTAAAAAATAAGATAGAAAACATTAGCTGGGTGTGATGGCACATGCCTGTAATCCCAGCTACTCAGGAGGTTGAATCCTAGGTTTCTCATTTAAAATTATTTAAAATTTTTCCTGAGATATCTATTTTTCCATTTTATTATTATTATTATTATTATTATTATTATTAGAGATGGAGTCTCGCTCTCTTGCCAGGCTGGAGTGTAGTGGTGTGATTCATCACATGAACAGAACTAAAGACAAAAAACACATGATTATCTCAATAGATGCAGAAAGGCAGAGGTTGCAGTGAGCTGAGATTGTGCCACTGCACTCCAGGCTGGGCAACAGAGCGAGACTCCACTCCAAAAAATAAATTAATAAATTAATTAAATTAAATAAAAAAAGAGGTGGGGGGTCTAGGAGGCAATTAAATCATGTGGATTCCACCCTCATGAATGGGCACCTGTGTGAAAGAGCTAAAGGGAACCAGCTAGGCCTTTTGCCCTTTTTCTACTTTCTGCCATGTGAGGACACAGTGTTGGTCCCCTCTGGAGGATGCAGTCATAAGGCATTATCTGCAGAGCACAGCCCTCATCACCCACTGAATCTGCCAGTACCTTGATCTTAGACTTTCCAGCCTCCAGAATTATAAAAAATTAATTTCTATTGGGAGGGTGGATCACAGTGCCTAGTACTGTGCTATACATTTTACACATTATCTCAATTAATATAACACCTCTAAGGAGTAGATAATCATCTTCCCTATACATAATTTTAGAGAGGAAGAAAAATCACATTTTGGGGCTCCCCTGACAATTGTACCCTTAAGTCTCCAGACTTCATTTCCAGGGTCCTGACCTTTAATTCCTGGGGCACAGTTATGAATTTTCCTGCATGACCTCTGAGACCTCATGGGCCCATAAAGTGAATCAAGCTTGGATGAAATTTTAGAGTTGGAAAGAACATGAGAGATGGTCTAATTCACCTGCATTCAAATAAGGATTCAGAGCCAAGATCCCAAATTAGGGAATGGGAGGTGACATTTCCAGAATACCTCCTTCCATCACTCTGGGCCTCACCAGCTTTGGTTTCTCCTGGGTCAACGGGTGGTCCATCAGAGAGGCAACATTCGTGGTGAGTGGTGTCCGATCCAAGACGTCTGCAGAGGCTGGCCATCCTGAAGTGTTCATTTAGATACTAAGAACCAATGGTCCCTGCCTCTTGCCTTATCTGAACCCAACACTCCAAATTGATGCCTAACAGATCTTTCCATTTCTACATCAGACTAACCAATTAAAAACAACCAAACCTATGTGTACTCGTGGCAGGGAAGGGGAATGGAAAGTACTGATGCATTTGTTAGAAGAAACCCTCAAATGTACCTGAACTGGATGAAAGTTATGAGGTTCTCTATGCACACAAACTAGAAAACCTAGAAGAAATGGATAAATTCCTGGACACATACACTTTTTCAAGTCTGAACCAGGAAGAAATTGATTCCCTGAACAGATCAATAACGGTCTGTCTAGTTTAATTAGTAATAAATAGCCTACCAATCAAAAAAGCCCAGGACCAGATAGCTTCACAGTCAAATTCTACGAAATGTACAGAGAAGAGATGGTACCATTCCTACTGATACTCTTCCAAAGAATTGATGAGGAGGGACTCCTCCCCAGCTCAGCTCATTCTTTTTTTTTTCTTTTTAGATGGAGTCTCGTTCTGTCACCAGGCTGGAGTGCAGTGGTGCTATCTCAACTCACTGCAACCTCCGCCTCCCGGGTTCAAGCGATTCTCCTGCCTCAGCCTCCCGAGTAAGTGGGACTACAGGTGCACACCACCACACCCAGCTAATTTTTGTATTTTTGGTAGAGACGGGGTTTCACCATGTTGGCCAGGATGGTCTCGATCCCTTGACCTCGTGATTCGCCCGCCTCAGTCTCCCAAAGTGCTGGGATTATAGGTGTGAGCCACCGTGCCTGGCCCTCTCCAGCTCATTCTATGAGGCCAGCATCATCCTGATACCAAAACCTGGCAGAGACCCAACAAAAACAGAAAACTTCAGGCCAATATCCTTGATAAACATCGATGCAAAAATCTTCAACAAAATACTTGGAAACCGAATCCAGCATCACATCCTAAAGCTAATCCACCATGATCAGATAGACATCATCCCGAATATCAAGGTTGGCATAACATGCACAAATCAATAAATGTGATTCATCACATAAACAGAACTAAAGACAAAAACCACATGATTATCTCAATAGATGCAGAAAAAAGCTTTTGATACAATTCAACACCACCTCATGTTAAAGACTTTCAATAAACTAGGTATTGAAGGAACATACATCAAAAGAATAAGAGCCATATATAACAAACCCACAGCCAGCAGCATAATGAATGGGTAAAAGCTCAAGCATTCCCCTTGAAAACCAGCACAAAACAATGATGCCCTCTCTCACCACTCCTATTCAACATAGTATTGGAAGTCCTAGCCAGAGTAATCAGGCAAGAGGGAGAAATAAAGGGCATCCAATAGGAAGCAAGGAAGTCAATGTATCCCTGTTTGCAGACGACATGATTCTACATCTAAAAAACTCCACAGTCTCGTCCCAAAAGCGTCTTAAGCTGATAAACAACTTTAGCAAAGTTTCAGGATACAAAATCAATGTACAAAAATCACTTGCATTCCTATACACCAACAACAGCCAAGACAAGAGCCAAATGAGGAAGGCAGTCCCATTCACAATTGCCACATGAAGAATAAAATACCTAGTAATACAGCTAACCAGGGAGATGAAAGATCTCTACAATGAGAACTACAAAACACTGCTTAAAGAAATCAGTGAAGACACAAACTAATAGAAAAACATTCCAAGCTCATGGATAGGAAGAATCAATATCATTAAAATGGCCATACTGCCCAAAGCAATTTACAGATTCAATGCTATTCCTATCAAACTATCAGTGACATTCTTCACAGAATTAGAAAAAAACTATTTTAAAAGTCATGTGGAACCAAAAGAGAGCCCAAAAAACTAAGGCAATTCTGAGCAAAAAGAACAAAACTGGAGATATCACAGTATCTGACTTCAAACTATACTCCAGGGCTACAATAACTCAAACAGCATGGCACTGGTACAAAAACAGACACATAGACCAATGAAACAGAATAGAGGGCCCAGAAATAAGGCCACACACCTACAACCATCTGATCTTTGACAAAGCTGACAAAAACAATGGGGAAAAGACTACCTGTTCAATAAATGGTGTTGGGATAACTGGCTAGCCATATGCAGAAGATTGAAGTTGGACACCTTCCTTACACTATATACAAACATCAACTCAAGATGGATCAAAGACTTAAGTGTAAAACCCAAAACTAAAAGAACTCTGGAAGAAAACCTAGATAATACCATACTGGACATAAGAACAGACAAAAGTTTCATGACAAAGATGCCAAAAGCAATTGCAACAAAAGCAAAAATTGACAAATGGGATCTAATTGAACTAAAGAGCTTCTGCACACAGCAAAAGAAACTATCAACACAGTAAACAGACAACCTACAGAATAGAAGAAAACATTTGCAAACTATGCATCTGAGAGAGGTCTAATATCCTGCATCTCTAAGGAACTTAAAGAAATTTACAAGAGAAAAACAACCCCATTAAAAAGTGGACAAAGAATATGAACAGATACTTTTCAAAAGAAGACATACGTGTGACCAACCAGCATATGAAAAAAAAAGCTCAATATCACTGATTATTAAAGAAATGCAAGTCAAAACCACAATGAGATACCATCTCACACCAGTAAGAATGGCTATCATTAGAAAGTCAAAAAATAACAGATGCTGGTGAGGTTGTGGAGAAAAGAGAACACTTACACACTGTTGATGGGAGTGTAAATTAGTTTAACCACTGTGAAAAGTAGTATGGCAGTTCCTCCAACAGCTGAAAGCAGAGCTATCATTTGTCCCAGCAATCCCATTACTGGGTATATACCCAGAGGAATAGAAATCATTCTACCATAAAGATACACACTCATGAATGTTCATTGCAGCACTATTCACGATAGCAAAGACACAGAATCAACCTAAATGCCCATCAATGACAGATTGGATAAAGAAAATGTGGTACATACACACCGTGGAATACCCTGCAACCATAAAAAGGAATAAGATCTTGTCTTTTGCGAGAACACGGATGGAGCTGGAAGTTATTATCCTTAGCAAACTAACGCAGGAACAGAAAACCAAAAACCGCATGTTTTCACTGATAAGTGGGAGCTAAATGATGAGAACTTATGAAAACAAAGACGGGGGCAACAGACACTGGGGCCTCCTTGACGGGGGAGGGTGGGAGGAGGAAGAGGAGCAGAAAAAATAACTATTCGGTACTGGGCTTAATACCTGAGTGATGACATAATCTGTACAACAAACCCCATGACATGAGTTACCTATATAACAAACCTTCACATGTACCCCTGAACCTAAAATAAAGGTTAAAAAAAAGTTATGAGGTTCCCAGTGAAAACTAAGGGATTCTCTTCAACTCTTGCCACTGGTGAGGTTAGAAAACCAGAGTGGAAAAAAGACAGGGTTAAACTACTGGTTGGCTAATCAAAATAAAGACACACTGTTTAACTCTCACTTTTAAGTGTATAAGCATTTGTTGTGATGTTAAAAAAACAAATCCTGTGGGAAGTGTAGTTACATGGGGCAAGTTTGGATAGACTGCACCCCTTCCCCCCATCCCCAGAACAAAGCCAGCCAACAACAACACGAATCCTACAGCTGGAATGCATTCTGGATTTCTAATCTGATTATTTACCCGTGATTATATGTTTTTTTTTCCCCCCACAGCATTCTCATACCCATAAACATCCATTTAAAATCAAGACCCCAAATCCCTTAAATAAAACCTATTTCATGAGTCACACTCTTCATCTAATTCAAGCTTAGTGGCTTAAAGACAAAACAACCACTAACTACAATCTGAATTCACAAGCGAAGGCCTCGACTCCCGTTGACTCACCAAAGCCTTATTTTATGAACAGCAAGATGTGATCTTTTGTGTGTGGGCTCTCCCAGAAGAGGGCTCTGATAATGCAAAGGATTGTTCAGTTTGACTTTGGAAGTAATCAAGTGGCCTTTCCGTTGTGTGGCTGTTAGCAGCAGATTTGCCCTCCAGATTAAGTTTGCTATAAGATGATGTTAAAAATCATTCTGCTTTCTCAGGGTTACTCATGTCACAAGCAGTAGAGAGGAATTTATGCGACAAGAGAAAACACCACTGCACAGTGGGGATGGAGAACCCGATGCACAGTAGGACCCTATAGGTTTGGAAAAGCGTGGTTCTTGCGTTGAACCGAATTTTGCCTCAGGCTTTGTCCTGTTGCTAAGAAATAAGAGACTATCTGCAACAGGCGCTGGAGAAATATAAACTGTACATTTGCTTCAGGGCTTTTCCTCAACTATCTGTGCCCGGACAAACAGAAAATTGCATTTCTTGGATTCCTGCCCATTTGGAGTGGGGAAGCATCCTGCTACATTGGCAAGACATCAACCGGAGTCTACAGGAGAATGAACAAAAAGAATGGCCTCTTATCCACGTCTGGAGAAAAATCGCTCACAGGATTTGAGGTCCGCTGCACACCACCAAGAGAACGCCCCATCAGAAAGCGTGAGAGAGCCTTCTCTGCCCTTTTTGGAGCGTTACCTCCACAGCCCAAATGTCACCCACGCTTTAGAAACCCAAAGCCTTGACTAAGGGCCAAGAAGAAGGCTGATAAGGAAGTCCTCATTTTTTACCAAAGCGGTAGAACTAAAGAATCCTGATTGTATTACAATCTGACACCGAGAGGTTTCCCACCACTGAGTGGGCACATCTGGGTGTTTACTGAGGCGAGGGGTTGCCAGACATGCAAAGGCTTCAGAGCAAGGCAGGAGGACAGCTGCTGGACGAGGCAATCAGAGAATACAGGTAGGTCCTCGGAGGTCCTTGGAGAACACAGGTAGGTCCTTCTCCACATGCATTCACATTCAATTCAAATGAAACAGCTGCGGCAGCAGCAGCAGTGACAACAAAACATTGTTCCAGCCCTTCCCTGTGTGGCCTCTGCTCTGAATTCAGATATCTGTATCTTCCCTGTCACTGACGCTGGTGCTCTCGGAGGTGGGCAGGGCAAATCTGGTCAGTGGAGGATTGCCACATATTTTTGTCTTAAAATGTCATTAGGCCAGGCATGGTGGCTGTAATCCCAGCACTTTGGGAGGCCGAAGCAGGTGGATCACAAGGTCAGGAGTTTGAGATCAGCCTGAGCAACATGATGAAACTCCGTCTCTACTAAAAATACAAAAATTACCTGGGTGTGGTGGCATGTGCCTGTAATCCCAGCTACTCAGGAGGCTGAGGCAGGAGAATTGCTTGAACGTGGGAGGCAGAAGTTGCAATGAGCTGAGATCGCGCCATTGTACTCCAGCCTGGGTGACAGAGTGAGATTCTGTCTCAAAAAATAAAAAAAATTTTTAAAAAAGTCATTAGCTCCATGTTCTGCTCATACCCCAGTGATCAACCACCCGCAGATGCTGCTCATTACCCTGTGCTGAAATGGAATCAATAACTAACATGACAGTGAGCATGGCCTGGCCATGCATTTTGTTCCAGGCCCTACACAATGTGTGAGGATTCATCAAACCTTCCTGATAAGCTTGTGAGGTTGGCACTTTGACTGACGCAACCTTACAGATGAGGAGGCCAAGGCTCAGGGAGGTGGGGTGACCTGTCCAAGGTTCCATAGCCAGTGCCTGTGGTTTCACTCCCACCTGGCTGGCCCCAGGCCTTGTGTTCTGAACCATGGGTGTGAGGATGAGTTTCCTGCTCATCACATCATTCCCAGTGATGTCCCCTGGTTAGCCCATGCTGGGTATTTCTGATATGCAGGCAGCACTGAGAGGGATGTCTCCATGTGTCCAACGTGGTCCCACAGCTAGACGTCCTGTGAGAGCCTTTTGATGTCCTCTCCAGGGGGAAGGCTAACCTGCTGCAGCATTTTGGAGCCGCTGCATGGTGGATCTTTGAAGGCAGGGTGCAGGCAGGTAGCAGATGCTTAAAAAATACTTGTCAAATGACAGAACTACTTTTCCATCACACGAGACCTCCCCAGTCCCCAAACTCCATCTCTGGAAATAGGGGTCATTGCTGGTGTTCTGGGGGAGTCATAGGATGCTCTCTGGAACTTTCACTGATAAATTGAAGTACATGAAGATGGCAGTGCCAGAGTCATGTTGGCAGAGGAAGAGATGAGCTCCCAAGATGAACTATCAAGCTGCACTTTCACCCAACAGCCAATTTCACCTGAGCAGGAATCTGGGTGAAAAACTGGACAGAGACGCTAAAGGGCCTGAAAATCTGGGATTATTCCTCCTTTTTCTTCAAAGCCCAGAGGAAGAGGCGATAGGTGTTTTTAACTTTAGAGGTGTGGCTGAATTGAATGAATTCTGAATAATCCAAGAATGATAATTCATTGAGCACAAAACAGTGGGAAATACAAAGTGGGTTTCCATGCACATTCTTCAGTCTCAGCTTTGTAGTTAAAAACGATCTGTGTAAACAAGGACCAAGTGGACCTTTCTTTTAAAACCTTCAGAAATATTTGTTTCCTTTAGCCGGCAAAGCCCTTCATATCAGTATTTTAACACAAGACCACCAAAATTTCACCAAAGAATCCAGTTTTAAAATTAACAAAACATTTTGTAACTAAAACAAGAGCAGAGGAAATTGCTTCAGGAAACAAGAAAATGCAAAGAAGCACTTGTGGTGACTTCTATGGTAAAAAATACAATACAAATGCAAAATACTTCCTATGTGGTTTCGTGAAACTATTAATATACATTAGAAATCTAGTTAAAGCAACCTGTTAGAACAGAGTGGATTTCTTCAGTACTTATAAGTGGCTAGAGAAAGACATCTCACGGGGAAGCAAGGCATTTCACATGAGGACAGGAATCATCTGGGGAAGGACTGGCCATAACGCTGATCCCTATGGAAAGACTCCCGGACAGTATAAAGACAAAGCTGATGACTTACACTGGGGGGGCAGCAGGTCAAAGAGGCTGCGGTTTCAATATCGCAGGTGTTAATGCTTTGTCTGCCTGCAATATGGTCCTGGTGGCGGGACACTCTTTTTTGTAACCACTAGTTCTGTGTGTCTGATTCTTCATTTTGTTGCCGTTTGCACAGTACACGATGGTGTGTCCCATTTTCTCCAGCATTGGTCTCCCTTGTTGCTGTCTCTTCATGAGGATTTGCTTCGGTTGACTCTGACCCCATCAGTTACTACTCAGCTCTGGAACGGCATTGGGCAGGCACTACAGTGGGGGGAAATATGACTACCTTGGCTTTAGCCACCACCTTCTCTCTCTTGGATTACTGCACTAGCTTACCCTTGCCTGTTACAGGCTATTCCTATGTATAGCCTGTTACAGGCTCTTCTGTCTAAGAAATATCATGTCATCCCTATACTTTTTTTTTTTTTGAGACAGAGTTTTGCTCATGTTGCCCAGGCTAGAGTGCAATGGCACGGTCTTGGCTCACTGCAACCCCTGCCTCCCGGGTTTAAGCGATTCTCCTGTCTCAGCCTCCTGAGTAGCTGGGACTACAGGTGCTTGCCACCACACTTCGCTAATTTTTGTATTTTTAGTAGAGATGGGGTTTCACCATGTTGGCCAGGCTGGTCTTGAACTCCTGACCTCAGGTGATCCACCTGCCTTGGCCTCCCAAAGGGCTGGGATTACAGGCGTGAGCCACTGTGCCTGTCCCACCCCTGTACTTTTGACCTGGCGGGGGCTCCCAGTCTTACTGACAGTAAAGGGCCCAAGCCCTTCCAACAGCCCTTTATGATGTGACTCTCTAGCCTCTCATGCTCTGACCTCGTGTTCTACCATGCCCTCAGCCTGAGCTTCCTCCATTCCAGCCACACTGATGTCCTTGCTGTGCCTTGAGCTCCAGGCTTCCTCCCCATGTCTATATGGCTTTCTCTCGCACCTTCTTCAGTCTTGGCTCAAGTGTCATCTTTTCTGGTTATCCCATGTAAACTACAAACCGCTCTACTCCTACCCTCTCCCATCCTGATCTCTCTTGGACTTGCCTTTGTTTTCTATTTTTTCCAAGACAGGAATTATCCTCCAACACCCTATATAAGTTACTTACTTGTCTCCCTGAAGATGCCAGCTCTATGAGGGAAGGGATCTTTGTCTGTCGTATTCATGATGTGTCCCAAGCCCCTAGAACAGTGCCTGGCTAGCCAGGTGTGGTGGCTCACACCTGTAATCCCAGCACTTCGGGAGGCTGACGCAGGTAGATTGCTTAAGTCCAAGAGTTCAAGACCAGACTGGGCAACATGGCAAAACTCCATCTCTAAAAAAATTTTAAAAATTAAAAAATAAATATAAAAGAACAGTGCCTGGTGAATGAGTACTTATTGAATGAATGAATGAAATACACATACAAATAAGCCCCCTCCTAATACCCCACACACTAGTCAGTTGCCCTCACCAACCAGGATGTGGATTACATTTCCTAAGATCCAGAATTATTGCTGGCTACACGTTTTTACAGTCAGTGGCCACCAGATTCCATCATCAAGGTGCTCACTGAGGGTGGTGCTGAGCTGAGCTTTTATCAAGGAAGGGAATAATACAATTGTGTTCCCCATCTCCTTAGTGGTATTAAATCTAAGATGAGGTCGGGGGCAGTGGCTCATTCCTGTAATCCCAGCACTTTGGGAGGCAGAGGCGGGTGGATCACCTGAGGTCAGGAGTTCGAGACCAGCCTGGCCAACATGCTGAAAGCCTGTCTCTACTAAAAATACAAAAAAATTAGCTGAGTGTGGTGGCCGGCGCCTGTAATCCCAGCTGCTTGGCAGGCTGAGATAGGAGAATTGCTGAACCTGGGAGGCAGAGGCTGCAGTGAGCTGAGATCGTGCCACTGCACTCTAGCCTGGGTGACCAAGCCAGACTCCATCTCAAAAAACAAAAAACAAAAACCAAAAAAAACTAAGATGAATATGCTAATGTGATACAGATTACCAATGACCAAACCAAGGAACAAAGAGGGTTAATATATAGTCCCTCTGTGAAGTGACTGCATCTTACACACAACAGAGACAGTCATTTAGCAAATAGCTTTTAAGCTCTAGCTTTTGTTACAACATATCCTGAATCTCCCAACCTGCCACTGCCTAAGCCCTACCCTGAGTTGACTATTATGCAGATTAAGGGTATGAAGAAGGAACCCTGGTGCCTTCATCTCCTTTTTAGTGTTGTGCTTATCACTTTGATCACATTACATGCCAGGAAGGGATAGGGGCTGGCAGCGAACAGCATGGGTTCTTGGGGCATGCAGTAGCCTGGGTTCCCACCCTGTCCCATCACTCAGGAGTCATGTGGCCTGAGTACCTTCCTTAAGGCCTCAGGGATGCTGAGCTCCCCCAGGTTTCCTCAGCTGGGAAATCAGCCTTCCACGAATGAGGTAATCCCTGCAAAGCGCTTAGAGCAGCGCCTGCATATGGTAAACCCTCAATCAATGTTAATGTCTGTTGTTACTGAGGAATCTACTGCATAACTTGAATGTCTTGCCTGAACTTCAGGTTCCTCATCAGTGGCACCTCCATCCCACACCATGCCCCTCACCCGCCCTGATCTTGCCATCTTGTTTCCCAGTACCAGTTCCATTTTTTTTTTGCTCTGTTGCTCAGGCTGGAGTGCAGTGGCACTCTTGGCTCATTGCAACCTCTGCCTCCCAGGTTCAAGCGATTCTCGTGCCTCAGCCTCCTGAGTAGCTGGGATTGTAGGTGCACACCATGACGCCAGGCTAATTTTTTTATTCTTTGTAGAGATGGGGTTTCACCATGTTGGTCCAGCTGGTCTCAAACTCCTGACCTCAAGCAGTCCACCCATCTCAGCCTCCCAAAGTGTTGGGATTACAGACACCTGCCACCATGCCCAGCTAATTTTTGTATTTTTAGTATAGACACGGTTTCACCATGTTGGCTAGGTTGGTCTCAAACTCTGGACCTCAGGTGATCTGCCCGCCTTGGCCTCCCAAAGTGCTGGGATTACAAGTGTGAGCCACTGCGCCTGGCTGCTCTTACTTCTTGTGCCAACTAAACTCTGGAGTGTTCTTCCCCACTAATTTTCTGGTCCTTTCAAATTCAGCCCAAGTCACTGCTCAGGGTCCCTCATCTCCTGCCTGACTCCTACTGCTCCCTCCCATCTCACCCTGCTCTGCAAGCTCATTGAGCTTATCTCTTGACGCACGCATCAGTGCTGTTGACTGGAAGCCAGCTGTACATTATTTTTGCCTCGCTCAGGGATCTCTGAGAAGGAACATTGGTCCTGCAATTGTTAGCCTTTGCTTTATCGTCATTCTTGTTTTTCCAGGTGCAGCAAGGCCTTGGGAAACAGCCTGCTTAGCCCAGAGGTGAAGGAGAGAGTTTCATCCATTCATTCATTCAGCAAATATCTATGGAGCACAAATGACAGGCTGGCATAGAGGCATATATCATTCCTTCCCAACGGGAGCTCACGTCTTCTTGAGATGACACTGCAATACACATGAAGTTCTAACTTGGCACTCTGTGTGAAAGGGAGCTGTTGCCTGGCTTATAGGAATGAGCATGGTTTTGGAGGGAGCCTCGCTGGTGTTGAATGCTGGCTCTGCCACTAACTGGGTGTGGGACCTTGGGTGGTTTGCTTAACCTCTTAGAAATTCAGTTTCCTCATCTGTAAAATGGAGTGATGACCTGCTCTTCCCAGAATTGTTATTTTCTATTGCTCTTGGGCACCCACTTGGCTTGGGTGGGTGGGTGGAGGTGGAGGGGTCAGGTCCCTCAACTTGCCACTGATGGGATCTTACTTTCTTCAGGCCTTGGGATCTCGGTGTGAAATAGCTGTCTCTGGGATAGGTGCTCAGTTTTCCAGCCTCTTCCCTTGCCATCCTCTCCAAGCAGTGTCTAGGGCTGATGCAGTTGTTCTCAACCTGCAGAGTTTGTCTTCAGGGGACATTTGGTGTCCGGAGGTGTTTTTGATGATCACTACTGAAGAGGGGAGAGGAGTGCTACTGGCATCTGGTGGGTAGGGGGCAGGGATGCTGCTAAATATTCTACAATGTGCAGGCAGCCTCTATCCATGAAGAATTATCTGGTCCAAACATCAATAGTGCTGAGGCGACCACAGAGTAGGAGATCTCATGACGGGGATCTTCTTAGCTGCAGTCCATGGAGCTGGTGCAGCTTCTCTCCCCTGTTTACCTGGCTCTCCACCTTAGCTCTCCCTGGCAATGCAGACCTTTCTGAATTTCAGCTTTGCCTTTTAACTGACCTGTCTGGTAGAGTCGCCTCATCCCTTAGCACCTTATCTCCTGGACTCTGTACTCCCCTTTGCTCCATAGGAACCAGTGTTGTTGAGGGACACTCACTCAGGACTCTTCCCTACCCGACTTACACTGGGCTACTGCTTCCACCCCACTGTGCCTACCCTGTATTGGCAGGGTGACACCCAGGACCGGGAGTCACCTCCTGCAGTTCCCAATGAAGAACAGAGTATCAAGACCCCTCATCTTCCAGCCCTCCCCTAATCCAGCTGAAGCCTGGCTCCACCCCGTACCAGGATTCCCAACCAGAGGTGGATGAGGGGGCAGGATTCAGGGTCCAAATGTCTGCTCCCGTCCATCAGCCCATCTTTTATCAGCTCCATCCTCTTCCTCTTGGACCCGGGAGACTTGCTTTGACTTCCTCTCCTGCCTGGCTCGTATTCTTGTCCATCCAGAATGGCATTTCTTCTCCCTCTTCCCTGGAGCTATGGAATGTGTGCAGAGAATGTGACTAGGGCGTGGGATGAAAAAACACACCGCTCATAGTTTCCAAATATTATTCCTGTTACAGTCTACGTGGCATATATTCTCCCAGGCTTCCAAGCACAGGCGAGACCATGAGACTGTGGAGTGCCTTCGGTGAGTTATCGTTTCTCTCGCTCTGGGAACAGAGCAAAGGAAGTGATAGAGAGATAGGATGGCAGCTTCTCAACTTATGTCTGCGAACGTATTGTTCCTCAGTTTCTCCAGGAAACTCATTCTTCTTTTCCCTGAGTTAGGGCGGTGCCCCTGATGACGTCATGTGGCCCTTTCCGAGACTCTGAGCAGCAGCAGGTCAGGTCAGCACCTGTGCACTGTTTGCCTGGTTTATCTTGTTTTCTATGGGAAAAGTTGCAGCTGTTAACTCTTAATAAAGAGTTAACAGCAGTCACCTCATGACAGGGGTTGAGACTTTGGCCATGTGTTTTATTTCATAACAGTGCTCTACTCTGCTTCTGCCAAGCTATCTTCGGGAAACGTGTCTCAAGCATTGTGCTAATCTTACTGTGAACTCTTGAAATCTTAAAATAAGAAAAGATATACACATATATATCTCTTAAGAACACATTATTTCATTACATTATAATTTCTGATTTCAGTAATTATGATTTGGCAAATTTATTTTTATCTTGCAAGTGGCAAAATGCAATTAAATGATATCAAGTGTAAAAGAGAAATAATGATGTTTTCCTTCCATAAATCATTTGGAAAAAAACCGTAGGACTTTATATTCTTTTAATGGTTTTTGTAATTTAAACCTGTTTATACTACTTTATCTTTATGAAGGTGTTTTTTAAAAAAGTATAAGTTTGTTTTACTATAAATTATAATTCTGTAAACATCAGAAATCCAAACATGTGAACTTCTGTTCATGTTTATATGTCAACATACTTAAGTGCCAGCAGATGTTCTGTGATCAATAAGACACAATTTATATGCATTATTTTGAAGTGTCCTTGGCTGGAATTGTTGGTTGGCAATATCCAAATTATGGCTGAATATGAACGATGATAATCAATAAGAAGGGTACCATCAACATGGCTATGGTGGCAAGCTCTGTTTCAGCAGGGGAAGTAAAGCAGCTATTGATTTGAATTAAGCAGATAAGCCTAACCACAATTTTAAGTAGATTGGTGGGTCCAATTGAAAATTTTGTGATGCTAAAATTAACCCTTGTGTTGCTAGGGGCATGTAATTGCTGCTAGCAGTCTTGCGTGATTTTGCATAAAGTTTGCCCCTAGAGTAAATTTAGACCCAATGAAATAGCTGAAATATTTCATTTGCATTTGGAGTTAACAAAATATACCATACTTTTCCTCTGATATCTAGTAATGTCAATCAAGAAGATAAACCAATGCAATTTATTAAATATCTTGAATTTAGGTTGCGTTTTAATCTTAGGTCAATGATTTCCATCTCTGACTGCTATTACCTGGAGAACTTAGAAAACAAAACTAAGCAGCAGACCAATGAAATCAGTCTCTCTGGGTCCTGGGCATGGGTATTTAAAAAAAATAAACAGATGATTTTGATGTGCATCGGGGATTAGAACTTCTGACAAATAATCTTGTTAAGGAAAGCTTTAAGTAGTTCAACTAGTTTGCAATCCAATTAGTCTTTATTATAGTTTAATTTTAGCTAAAGTACAGGTAGTCTTTTTTTTTTTTTAAAGCAATCTGTGTAAGATCAAAGGAGGGTGTAACTTAGATATCCTCAGGGTGTCTACGGCATTCACAACAATAGGTGAACCTCATGATGGTCACCTGGAAATATTTGAGTTGATCAATCCATCAAGATGGTGAGGATCTGTGTTCTCAGTGAGCCCTTTCCTCCTCGTGAGGTTAGAGTCACTTCTGAGGGATTCCCTGAAAGAGCTAAAAGACTGTGAGTATGAGGAATCAGGTTTTGCATCTCAGTCCTGCCACTTCCTTGTCCTGCCCCAAGGCTTGGTCTGTAGATCCCCAGCATCACCAGGTGCAGGGTAGCAATTCTGAGTGTCGGGCCCTACCCAGAACCATGAACCCGACTCTGCTTTGTAAATCCCGTCTGCTTCCTCGCAGGGTGTTTGGGAGGATCAAGTGCATGATATAAAAGTATCTTTGTATTTTTTATTGTAGCAAAATACACATAAAATTTTACCATTTTAACCATTTTTAAGTGTGCAGTGGCATTATTCACATTGTTGTGCAGCCATCACCATCATCCAGCTCCAGAACTTTTTCTTTTCTTTTTTTTTTTTTGAGACAGAGTCTTGCACTGTCGCCAGGCTGGAGTGCAGTGGCGTGATCTCAGCTCACTACAACCTCTGCCTCCCTGGTTCAAGCAATTCTCCTGCCTCAGCCTCCTGAGTAGCTGGGACTACAGGCACATGCCCCCACACCCGGCTAATTTTTGTATTTTTAGTAGAGACGGGGTTTCATCATGTTGGTCAGGCTGATCTCGAACTCCTGACCTTGTGATCCACCTGCCTCAGCCTCCCAAAGTGCTGGGATTACAGGCATGAGCCACCACGCCCAGCCCAGAACTTTTTATCTTCCCAAACTGAAGCTGTGTGCCATGGAACACAAACTTTAAATTCCCTTTTCCCCTCAGCCCCTTGCAACTACTATTCTACTTGTGAGTTTGACTATTCTAGCTGGCACATCTATGTGGAATCATATAACATCTGTCCTTTGATGACTGGCTTATTTCACTTAGCATTATGTCTTCAAGGTTTGTCCGTGTTGTAGCATGTGCTAGAATTTCATTGCTTTTTAAAACTGAATAATATTTCAATAAATGTATAGACCACATTTTGTTTATCCATTCATCTTTGACATTTGGGTTATTTCTATATTTTGGTTATTGTGAATAATGCTGTTATGAACACAGGTGTACAAATAGCTGAGTCTTTGCTTTCAACTCTAGATGAGGAATTGCTGAATCATATGGTAATTCAATGTTTAATTTTTTGAGGAATTGCCAAAATATCTTCCACAGCAGCTGTACCTTGTACATTCCCACCAGCAAATGCCCAAAGGTTTTAATTTCTCCCTATTCTCACCCACACTTTCTTTCTTTCTTTCTTTTTTTTAATCATAGCCATCCTAATGTGTGTGTAGGGGTATCTCATTGTGGCTTTGATTTTTCATTTATCTAATGATTAGTGATATTGAGCATCTTTACATGTGTAAAGTTGTGTGGTTTTTTTTTTGTTTTTTTTTGGTTTTTTTTGAGACAGAGTCTTGCTCTGTTACCCAGGCTGGGGTGCAGTGGCACCATCTCGGCTTACTACAAGCTCCACCCCTCCGGTTTCATGCCATTCTCCTGCCTCAGCCTCCTGAGTAGCTGGGACTACAGGTGCCCGCCACCACGCCCAGCTAATTTTTGCATTTTTAGTAGAGACGGGATTTCACCATGTTAGCCAGAATAGTCTGGATCTCCTGACCTCGTGATCCGGCTGCCTCGGCCTCCCAAAGTGCTGGGATTACAGGCGTAAGCCACTGCGCCTGGCCTACATGTGTAAAGTATTTTTTAATACCATGTATTCTGTTGCAATTTTGAGATTATTATACTGAATTTTGAAAGCACTCACTGTTTTGTTTAAGAAATCTTATAGATGTGCATCAGCTGTTTTAGGATTAAATTAACCAGATTTTCTTCTGGAGCATAAGTGAGCTATAAATATTATCTGAGACTTGAATTACACAGTCTAAAAATATTAGAGTGTTTGCCTTAGTTTCCTCATCCATAAAATGGAGGAAATAATCCTACCTCATAATTTTGAGGAGTAAGTGAGATAATACATGAAAAGTGCTTAATGAGTATGCAAGAAGTGTCAACTGTATGAGGTGGCAGGAAAGGCTCATTACACAATGGTTCTGAGAAGAGGAGGGACCTGAGCTGGCTGATGCAGAATGCACCCGATGGGGAGGGGCAGGGGAAAGAAAAGGGAGTATTTGGAGACCAGGAAGCCAGTCAGTGCAGTCATGAGTTGTTCATGGAGTGTTTGGTGAGCTTGTTCATGGTAGTGAAAGGCATTGAAAGATAAGGCAGGGAGCGTGGGCTGGGACCAGGTGGTAGGGGCACAGAGGAGTTTGCCAAGAAGTGTGCCCTTTTGAAGGCAGTGGGGAACCACTGAAGGTTGTGTGTTGGGAGTGAGATGATCAAAGCCAGCCTGCGTTTATTGTTCTTCCAGGCAGCCATGACCCTCAAGCCATAACAGTTGCATTCTATACCCAAGGCTTTGATCTTGACCATTGCCGCTGTTTATCTTTTGGGGAGTACCTTAGATATTTATAAAGTGCCATGTAATCAGTTTCATTAGTCCAGAGATAAGATTAATTAGATGTTTAAGGCAAGTCAGGACTGGACTTGGCTTTGAAAAACTCAGGCATTAAAGGAAGGCTCAAATGGTGAGTCTCTCTGCAAATCTGTGAACTTGTGACTTCCTCAGTGATATTTTTAGTATGCAGAACACCATACCAAGAGTTCCTCCAATTGGACAAGCCTGGTTCCTGTCTTCAAGAAGCTTACAATCTCATCAAGGAGGGATGGAGTGCTGCTTTAATACAAAATGGAGTGCAGACATATCTTGTTTTGTTGCACTTTGCTTTAATGCACTTCATAGATGTTGCACTTTCTGCAAATTGAAGCAACACAAATTTGTGGCAACTCTGTGTTCAGCAAGTCTGTCTATGCTATTTTCCAACAGCATGTGCTCACCTCATGTCTGTGTCACATTTTGATAATTCTCACATTATTTCAAACTTTTTCCTCATTACTATATCTGTTACAATACCGTTGGTGATCAGTCATCTTTGATATTGTTATTTTAATTGTTTTGGGGCACCCATATAAGACAGTGAACTTAATTGATAAACGATGTATGTATCTGACTGCTTCAGGCATCAGCCACTCCCCTATCTCTCTCCCTTTCCTAGGGCCTTCCCGTTTCTTGAGACGCAACAATATTGAAATTTGGCCAATTAATAACCCTACAATGGCCTTTTAAGTGTTCAAATGAAAAGAAGGGTTGCACATATCTCACTTTAAATCAAAAGCCGGAAATGATTAAGCTTAGTGAGAAAAACATGTTGAAAACTGACAGAGGCCAAAAGCTAGGCCTCTTGTACCAGTTAGCCAAGTTGTGAATATGAAGGAAAAGTTATTGAAGAAAATTAAAAGTGACGTAGTGCTATTCTAGTGATAACACGAATGATAAGAAAGTCTTGTTGCAGGCCGGGCTCGGTGGCTCACGCCTGTAATCCCAGCACTTTGGGAGGCCGAGGTGGGTGGATCACGAGGTCAGGAGATCTAGACCATCCTGGCTGACACGTGAAACCCCGTCTCTACTAAAAATACAAACAATTAGTCGGGCATGGTGGCGGGCGCCTGTAGTCCCAGCTACTCGGGAGGCTGAGGCAGGAGAATGGCGTGAACCCGGGAGGCGGAGCTTGCAGTGAGCCAAGATTGCGCCTCTGCACCCCAGCCTGGGCGACAGAGCGAGACTCCATCTCAAAAAAAAAAAAAAAAAAGGAAAGGCTTATTGCTAATATGGATAAAGTCTGAGTGGTCTGGATAGAAGATTAAACCAGCTACAACACTCCCTTAAAGCCAGACCCTAATTTAGAGCAAGGCCCTAACTTTCTCCAATTCTGTGAAGGCTGAGAGAGGTGAGGAAGTTGCAGAAGAAAAGTTGGAAGCTAGCAGAGACTGGTTCATGAGATTTAAGGAAAAAAACCATCTTCATAACATGAAAGTACAAAGCAAAACAGCAAGCGCTGGTGTAGAAGCTGCAGCAAGTTCTGAAGATCTATCTACAACCATTGGTGAAGGTGGCTACACCAAACAGCAGATTTTCCATATAGGTAAAACAGCCTTCTATTGGAAGAAGATGCCATCTAGGACTTTTATAGCTGGAGAGAAGTCAATGTCTACCTTTAAAGGACAGGCTGACTCTCTTGTTAGGGTATAATGAAGCTGGTGACTCTAAGTTGAAGCCAGTGCTCACCATTCTGAAAATCTTAGAGGCCTTAAGAATTATTAATATACTCTGCTTGTGCTCTAAATGGAACAACAAATCCTGGATGATAGCATATCTGTGTACAGCATGGTTTACTGAATTTTTTTTTTTTTTTTTTTTTGAGACGGAGTCTCACTCTGTGGCCCAGGCTGGAGTGCAGTGGCCGGATCTCAGCTCACTGCAAGCTCCGCCTCCCGGGTTTACGCCATTCTCCTGCCTCAGCCTCCCGAGTAGCTGGGACTACAGGCACCCACCACCTCGCCCGGCTAGTTTTTTGTATTTTTTTAGTAGAGACAGGGTTTCACCGTGTTAGCCAGGATAGTCTCGATCTCCTGACCTCGTGATCCGCCCGTCTCGCCCTCCCAAAGTGCTGGGATTACAGGCTTGAGCCACCGCGCCCGGCCTGAATATTTTAAGCCCACTTGTAAGACATACTGCTCAGAAAAAAAGATTCTTTTCAAAATATTACTGCTTATTGACAATGCACCTGGTTACCCAATGGCTCTGATGGAGATACAGAAGGAAATTCATGTTGTTTAAATGCCTGCTAACACAGTGTCCATTCTGCAGCCCATGGATCAAGGAGTAGTGTCAACTTGCAAACCTTATTGTTTAATAATACATTTCATAAGGCCACAGATAGTGATTCCTCTGATGGATCTGGTCAAAGTAAATTGAAAACCTTCTGGAAATGATTTGCCATTCCAGATGCCATTAAGAACATTGGTGACACATAGGAGGAGGTCAGAGTATCAACATTAACAGGAGCTTGGAAGAAGTTGACTCCAACCCTCATGGATGACTTTGAGGGGTTCAGGACTTCAGTGGAAGAAGTCACACAGACGTGGTAGGAATAGCAAGAGAACTAGAATTAGAAATGGAACCTGAAGGTATGACTAAATTGCTGCAATCTTATGATAAAATGTGAATGAATGGGAAGTGGTTTCTTATGTGTGGGTAAAGAAAGTGCTTTCTTGGGAGGGAATCTATTCTTGGTGTAGATGCTGTGAACACTGTTGAAATAACAACAAAGGATTTAGAATATTACATAAACTTAGTTGGCAAAGCAGTGGCAGGGTTTGAGAGGATTGATTCCAATTTTGAAAAAAGTTCTGTAGGTAAAATGCTAACATTGATAACAGCATCACATGCTACAGAGAAATCTTTTGTAAAAGGAAGAGTCAATGGATGCAACAAAGTTCATTGTCTTATTTTAGGAAAATTTCACAGCTACCCCAAGCTTCAGTAACCACCACCCCGATCAGGCAGTAGCCATCCATATTGAGGCAAGATTCTCCACAGAAAAACATTTTGACATACTGAAGGCTCAAATGATCATAACAGTTTTTAGCAAAACAGTATTTTTTTCAACCTCTGGGAGCACAGAACAAAATGTATTTTTAAAATTAAGGTATGCACATTATTTTTAAGATAATGCTATTATGCACTTAATAGACTATAGTATAGTATAAATATAACTTTTATATGCACTGGGAAACCAAATTATTCATGCGACTCACTTTATTGCAGTGGTCTGTAACCAGATCTGCAATATCTCTTATCATATGTTCAAATATATACTATACATTACTTATGAAAAGTGCTGGGATTGAAAGTAGGGAGTGGTTTGAGAGGGGCCTGGAACCATCTTTTATCCTGCTATATTTTAGCAGAATTGGCAAAGACCGATTGTGTTTATAACAATCTGTCTCACTTTTCTTCTGTCTTTAATGGAAAAAATATACAAATTGCTAGCAAATTTCTGTTACTTGAAGATGAGCTTTCTAGTTCTCTCAAACTAAATGAGAGAACAATAAACAAACATGTAAGGTATTTACATTTACATTTAGGAGAGCAATCATTTAAAGTTAAAGGTTTGTCTTGAGGAATGACTATTAATGGCTCTTCGTAAATGAAAATGCCATCGAGTTTCTAAATGTATGTTTGAATTTTATAAATTGTACTTTTCTCACCAAGAAACCTGGTTCAGCCTATATTTTATATAATTCTCTAAATAAGGTGTTTGAAATGGTCACATGAACCAAATAAATGGATTTTAAATCAAAGTGCCATTAGGATGATTAACATACTTGTTAACTTACCTTCACTGCCTTGGAGAATTCTGAAGTCTTCAGTTTTATAGAAGGATCCGTAACAGCTATGCGCATGATGAAGGACCTCCACAGGAGTGATTAATTCAAAGATCATTTCTACAAAAAGTACTTTGGGGGTATAAAACTTATGTACACTCTGGTAGATCTCATTCAGGGTTCAGTTAGAAAAACCTAAACCAGCCGGGCCTGGTGACTCATGCCTGTAATCCTAGCACTTTGGGAGATCAAGGTGGGTGGATCACTTGAGCCCAGGAGTTTGAGACCAGCCTGGGCAATATGGTGAACCCCTGTCTGTACAAAAAATACAAAATATTAGCTGGGCATGGTGGCGTGCACCTATAGTCCATGCCACTCAGGAGGCTGAGGTGGGAGGATCACCTCAGTGTGGGTAGGTTGAGGCTGCAGTGGGCTGTGATTGTGCCACTACACTCCACCCTGGGTCACAGAGCGAGACCCTGTCTCAAAAAAAAAAAAAAAAAAAAAAAAAAGAAAAAAAAAAAGAGAAAAGAAAAGCAGAAACCATCTTAGATATTTCATGTAGGAAGAAGTTTAACAGAAGGAGTTAGAAGTTCATTTAAAAAAAAAAAGTTTAAAAGGCTGAAGGAGCAAAAGTCAGGGGAGGCACCGTGAGCTTTTAGGTTCACCCATACAGTCTTACTATAAGAAACTGCTGCCACCACTGAGATGAGGAAAACAACAGGAAACTGCTGCCCATGGTCACCGCTGGTCATAGCCGTCCTGAAGCACCCAGGCTGATAACTAGGAAGGGAAAACTTAGAAGTTGCTATGAAGCTCACATCTGCTAAAGCTTGAACTTCCGAAACTTGCACAGGGGCGTATCATTGGCAGAATGTATTTATATACGGTTTTAAGAACCGTGAAAGAAATGGAGATGGACATGTAGTAGTTGCCAGACTTCCAGTCCTGGGTTATAGGAAAAAGTATTGAAAGAGGTAGAGGGTGATTGTGGTGGCCAAAAATAATAGCCACCAATAAAAAAAAAAGAAGCACAGAATAATATTCTCATTTTACAGATGAGGAAACTGAGGCATGGGATGCAAGTAATTTGCCCAAAGTCACGTAGTATAAGATTCAAAACCAGGTCTATCTGATTTCAGAACTAGAGTTTTTTTAACCCTTAATTATACTGGGGGCTATCTGTTACAGGGCAGATAGCCCAAAAAGCTAATTTGCTTCCTTGGCTTTGACCAACTCTCATAAGCTCACATTCTACTAGACTATATAATTTAAAACAGAACTGTTAAAAAAGGATTATTTTGGCAACTTTTTTTTTGGTTTGGTATTTCCAAATTTGCTAACCTTTTCAAGTCCTTCCAGAAAATGTGATGTGGTTAGCTCTTGCAATTATGGTAAACTTCCTAGATAAGAAGTCTTGGTTTGATGATATTTTAGGGAGTAGGTGAAGGATATTTGTGCCAGAACTCCTAAGTCCAGGCTTTAAGCCAAATTATATCACAGATAATATCTATGACATCTCTAAAACATGCCCAATTTTTCTTCTCTATTTTACTCTTTGAGTGCTGATATAGTTTGGCTGTGTCCCTGCCAAATCTCATCTTGAACTATAGTTCCCATAATTCCCACATGTTGTGGGAGGGTCCCGGTGGGACGTAATTGAATCATGGAGGTGGTTATTTCCAGGCTGTTCTCATGATAGTGAGTGAGTTCTCACGAGATCTGATGATTTTATAAGGGACTTTTTCCCCTTTTGCTCGGCACTTCTTGCAGCCACCATGTGCAGAAGGAAGTGTTTGCTTCTCCTTCTGCCATGATTGTAAGTTTCCTGAGGCTTCCCCAGCTCTACAGAACTGTGAGTCAATTAAACCTCTTTTCTTTATAAATTATCCAGGCTTGGATATGTCTTTATTAGCGATGTGAGAATGGACTAATATCAGTGCCTTATCTATCTTGGCTGAAGTAAAGTTATAAGCAAAGGAACAAAGTTGACATTTACTGATTATGATCCCCCTGCCCCCTGCAAAGCCAATATGCTAAGTAGAGATAATGCATATTCAGTATAATTGATTTATTCATTCATTAGCAAATACTATTACTATAACCTTGCTGAAGACCAGTGGGGATTCATTCATTCATTCAACCAATATTCCTTGTGCTGTGTACTGGTTATTCTTCACTTACCATCCCACTTCCCCATGTTCACACAGATCCAGTCTCCTCCCTTCTCTGCCCTTTGCTGGCCCCCAGCAGACTGATTCCGGCATTATCGGGGTCTGCTTGCTTGCTGGCTTCCATTTGGGTTTGTTTAATGAGAGGAACCAGCAGGCAACTGAAGGGCAAAAGAAACAGAGGCAGTGTTCCCTCCCTACTCCCCCTGATTTTTGATGGTGGGTGTGGGCCTCCATGACTTCCGCTTTGGCTGGGCAGCCATGACTCTACAGTCCCCACTCTTGCTGGGTTCCACTGACACTAATTCCTCCCCTTGTCCCTTCAGCCCTAGGGGTGGCAATGGCTTTCCACTTTTGCTGGTCCCTGGACACCTCACCATCCCTTGTGTATCCCAGTAATCTTGCCTTCACTTCTGAAAGGAGCCTCTTCATTACATTTCCTTCATTTAATCCATCTGGGGTATCTGACTCTCCTAAAAGACTGTCAGAATAATCAGCTGATCAAACAAAGCTGAGTTTATTATTTACTATAATAAGGGAAGTATCACCTTGGTGGAGACTTAGTAGTGTCTCAGAAGAAAAATAGTCATCGAGTTTTGGGGCCTGAGTTCAAGTGGTTTAATTTTAATAGGAATCTGATTAGAATTAGGTAAACTTTATGATAAAATTGTTTAGAGTTGATGGATGCAACAAAGAAGAGAGTTGTAAGGTGAGTCTTCATGAATAGCTGTTTGGTAGGCAAGTGGATTTGTCCAGGTGAGTGACCTACTGTCTTGGGAAGGGGACTGTTTACCTGTATGAATAACCTATTGTCCTGAGAAGATGGCTGGTTGAGCAATCTATTGTTGATAAATGAGTATTGGAGGTATCTTATTGGTTTACAGCCTTATCTTCCTGAGCCAGAATTTCTTTGAACAAATAGTAAAGTCACATTGATATAGAGGCTGTAATCTTTGTGCTAATAATTAAGCCGTGGGGCTTCAGACACCTGACAGGCAATTTAGTGCCCACTTGTGGTCTATTCTTCAGCCTGAGTTGGAGGCTAGACCATTACCATCTGGGAGTGTGAGCGCTGTGGATCCCCACTACTGCTTGAGTTATGATTGTGTATCGGGCTTCTGGGGACGGTTATTTTGATCTCTGTAGGTGCCAGGTTTTCCGGTTCTTATTGATGGATGATCATTTGTTAGCTCACTTGATGAGACAATGGCTGCAGAACAGCATTAATGATTCTGAAGATCACAAATGTTAATATTGCAACACAAACAAACACTAAGAGAAGGATTATGGTCAGAGCTTATAGTGTATTTCTGTACTAGGAATCAAGAGCGCTCAAATTAAACTGAGAGAACAGATCTCATTCCTTGTGTGAATAGTCCTCAGAACCAGATAGGAGGATATTAGCTAAATCACCTAATTTTATGTTACCTTTTTCTTCTGATCTTTTCTAGTAATAGCAAAGAACCCAGAGAGTTCTGCAGGGATGTAAGGACATTCTTTTACTGATGCAGCCCCTGCTCCCCGTCAAGAGCCTGGTGTTAGATCTAAAGTGGCCCTATTTGACAGATGATGGGAGAAAACAGCTTGCAATAAAATGTTATACTGGCTTAAGAGGAAAACAGAAAGGGCTGTGGTTCGGCCTGGAAATAAAAGCTGGATTTGATTAAGAAGCTGTTTTCATTATGGGTGGCTTAAGCATGCCAAAATTAGCAGGGAAATGTTCTTTCTTTTTGCTTCTAATATTTGCTCCTTTAGTCCTAATACTTGTAATCTGCTCCGTGGTGAGACTGTTTCCGTATCCACATTTTTAAGGCATTTTATACTCACCTCTTAAATGGCCCTTCTAACAGTAATGTGACAGTGTTTAATTGTAATTATTTGCTTCCTGTTCTGTCTTCCAACTGGACCTGTGAGGTCCTCAAGGGCAGAAAGTGTGTCTTAATCATTGGGTTCCTGCAGCTCTTAGCTCAATGCCTGGCATATGGGAGGTGCTCAGGAAGGCAGTTAGTAACCACTGCGGTCTTCTATCTCCGTAACCCACTGTTACCTAGGGCTCAAGGGCAGGCTGGGTCCTCAGCCTCTGCCTACGATGGAGAAGGAATTTGTCACTTTTCTTGATTCCCCAAATTAAAAGGTACCAGAGAGAAACGAACGTTTTCCCCGAGCTTATTGCTCTTGCTGGTGGTGAGAGTTCCATGCACAGCGTTCTCAATGTCACTTCCATGAGGCAGGTCACCTCTTCTAGCATTCCCTCCTCGAGGCAAGTGCACCCCACGCTCTGCCCCAGCAGCTGTCCTGGAGAAACCACCTCTCCAGAGGCAGCCTCACCTCCTCCACACCTTCAGCAAACAAAGGCCCTCCTGATTACCAGGGTCTGCCCTCCTGAAAATGAGGCTAAGGGACTGTAAATAACTAATGAGTTTCCCCTTTCACAGTGTTTTTCCCTGTCTCACTTAGATGTCTGAGTGGCCTTTGCTCTGCTCCAATTCCCTTCCCCTTTCTTCTTCTCTTGTTAAATTGCTGCTTACCCTTAGAGACAGTTGCAGGTTATCACACCTCCTTACTGGGACAGTGAAAACAACCAACATTCATGCTCTGCCTACCATGTGCCAGGCACTTTCTCTAAGCACTTGAGATGTATTTATTCATTAAATCCTCATAACGACCTTATAAAGTAGGTGCTATTTTACAGATAAGAGAGCTGAGGCACAGAGGGGCTGCTCCTTATCCTCATCAACACTTGACATGGTCAGTCTTTTTAATTGTAGCCATTCTAATAGATGTGTAGTAGTATCTCGTTGTGATTTTTATTTTTTATTTCTCTAGTGACTAACGATGTTGAACATCTTTTCATGTGCTTTTTTGCAGATCCTTTGTGAAGTGGTCTTGATTTTCTTTGTAAAGGATCTGATAAAATCTTTTGTTCATCTTTTACTGGGTTGTCTTTATTCTTATTGTTGAGTTCAGAGTGTTCTTTATATATTCTGGGTATAAATTCTTTATCTGATAGATTCTGTGCAAATATTTTCTTCCAGTTGGTGGAGTATCTTTTTATTCTTTTAGTAGAAAAGCAAAAGTCTTTACATTTGATGATGTCCAATCAAGCTATTTGTTCTTTTATTGGTTGTGCTTTTGCTGTCCTAAAAAGCCTTTGCCTAACCCAAGGCCACAAAAATTTTCTCTTGTTTTATTCTAGAAATTTTATAGGTTTAGGCTTTCTATTAAATCTATGATAAATTTCCAGTTAATTTTTTAATATAGTGCAAGATATAAATCCAAATTCACTCTTATTTTTGCATATGGATAGCCAATTGTTTCAACACCATTTGTTTAAAAGGCCATCCTTTCTCCATAAAATTACCTTTTTGTGCCGGCCAAAATAAGTTGTCCATATATGTGTGGATTTATTTCCAGACTCTCTATTCTTTCCCATTGATCTGTCTCTCTTTATGTCAAACACAACCATTTTAATTACTGTAGCTTCATAATAATTTGTGCAATCAGGTGAATGTTATCTTTTTAATATTGTTCTGGTTGAACAGGATGGCCCACGCCTGTAATCCTAGCACTTTGGAAGTTCAAGACGGGCGGGTCGCTTGAATAATATCTATTCAAAAAATTTTTTTGTTCTTTTTCACACTTATTTTGGCTAAGTCATTTGCATTTTCATATGAACTTAAAGTCAACTTGTCAGTTCCTACATAAAAAGCTTGCTGGCCCAGGCACGGTGGCTTGCACCTGTAATCTCAGCACTTTCGGAGGTTGAGGTGGGTGGATTGCTTGAGCCCAGGAGTTCAATACACACCTGGGCAATATGGCAAAACCCCATCTCTACAAAAAAAATAGAAAAATTAGCCAGGCATGATAGTGCATGCCTGTGGTCCCAGCTACTTGGGAGACTGAGGCGGGAGAATTGCCTGAGCCCAGGGAAGTCAAAGTAGCAGTGAGCCATGATCATACCACTGTACTCCAGCCTGGTTGACATAGTAAGACCCTGTTTTAAAAAAAAAGAAAGCTTGCTAGGATTTTAATAGCAATTACGCTGAATCTATAGATCAATTTGAGGAATATTGACATATCAACAATATTGATTCTTCTAATCCATTTGCTATTTATTTAGGTTTTTAAAAATCTCTTTCAGACATGTTTTGTGGTTTTCAGTGTATGGGTCTTACATGTCTTTTGTCAGATGTATCCTTAAATATTTTATATTTTTATACTATTGTGAATGGTATTTTTTTCAACTTTAATATCTGATTGTTGCTGGCATATAGATATACAGTAGATTTTTGTATATTGATCTTGTATCCCTTGTATCCTGCAACCTTGCTAAATTTACTTATTGGTTCTAGCAGGTTTTTTTTTTTTTTTTTTTTTTTGATTACATTGGGTTTTCTATGTAGATGATTATCAGGTGTGTTTAATTTCTTCCATTCTAATCTGGATGAATTTTTCTTTTATTTTCTTTTTTCTTCACCTGATTGCACTGTTCAGAACCTCCATACAGTGTTGAACAGAAGTGAGGAGAGTGAACATAACAGTCTTGTTCTTGATCTTAGAGGGGACACATTCAATTTTTCAACATTAAGTGTAGTGTTTACATTAAGTAGATAATTTTTTTTTTTTTTTTTTTTTGAGACGGAGTCTTGCTCTGTCACCCAGGCTGGAGTGCAGTGGCCGGATCTCAGCTCACTGCAAGCCCCTCCTCTCGGGTTCACGCCATTCTCCTGCCTCAGCCTCCCGAGTAGCTGGGACTACAGGCACCCGCCACTTCGCCCGGCTAGTTTTTTGTATTTTTTAGTAAAGACGGGGTTTCACCGTATTAGCCAGGATGGTCTCGATCTCCTGACCTCATGATCCGCCCGTCTTGGCCTCCCAAAGTGCTGGGATTACAGGCTTGAGCCACCGCGCCCGGCCAATTTTTAAATAGATGTCCTTAACAGGCTGAGAAAGTTTCCATCTCATCCTAGTTTGCTGAGAGCTTTGATGAGGAATGAATGTTAGATTTTGTTAAATGCTTTTCCTGTATCTACTGAAATGATCATATGTTTTTATTTTTAAATTTATTAATCTTATATATTACATTGAATTAATTTTCAATGTTAAGCCAACCCTGCATTCTCAGGATAAACCCCACTTGGTTAGGATGTATTATCCTTTTAACATATTGTTGGATTAGATTTCAGAATAATACTGACCTCAGAGAATGAGTTGAGAAGTATTTCTTCCTGTTCAATTCTTTTGGTAGAGTTTGTGTAGAATTGATATTATTTCTTCCTTAAGCATTTGGTAGAATTCACCAAAGAAGCCATCTAGGCCTGGAGTTTTCTTTTTGGGAAGATTGTAAACTGCAATTGCAGTTTTAAAACTAGATACAGGGCAGCCAGGCATGGTGGCTCATGCCTGTAATCCCAGCACTTTGGGAGGCCGAGGTGGGCAGATCACTTGAGGTCAGGGGCTCAAGCCCAGCCTGGCCAACACGGTAAAACCCTGTCTCCACTAAAAATAGAAAAATTAGCTGGGTGTGGTGGCACACACCTGTAATCCCAGCTACTCTGGAGGCTGAGACGGGAGAACCACTTGAACTCGGGTGGTGGAGGTTGCAGTGAGCCAAGATCACACGACTACGCTCCAGCCTGAATGACACAGTGAGTGAGATTCCATCTCAAAAAATAAATAAATACATACATAAAATAGATACGGGGAGAATCAAGTTATCTATTTTTCTTGAGTAAGCTTTTGTAATATATCTTTCAAGGAATTTTCTATTTTATCCAAATTGTTGAGTTTGTAGGCATAAAGTTGCTTTAAACATTCCTTTATTTTCTTTTAATATCATAGAATATATAGATATGCCACCTCTTTCATTCCTGATATTGATCATTTGTGTCTTTTCTTTTACAGTCCTCATCACTTTTGGCCATAGGTTTGCCAGTTTTATTGATTTTCTCGAAGAACCAGCTTTTGACTTCACTGATTTTCTCTACAATTTTTCTGGTTTTTTTTTTTTTTGACAAATGAATTTTTTTTTAGAGGCAGAGATAAGGGACAGAATGAAAAAAATCTTGATGGTTTCCAATAGATTCTGTCCTTGGTTCTGATATATTCTTCTTTTTTGCTTAAACTAATTGTATTAGTCCGTTTTCACATTGCTATAAAGCTACTACCTGAGACTGGGTAATTTGTAAAGAATAGAGGTTTAATTGACTCACAATTCTGCATGGCTGGGGAGGCCTCAGGAAACTTATAATCATGGCTGAAGGTGAAGGGGAAGCAAGCACCGTCTTACACGGTGGCAGGAGAGAGCGAGCTCAGGGGAAACTGCCACTTTTAAACCATCAGATCTTATGAGAACTCCTTCACTATCACCAGAACAGCATGGGGGAAACCGACCCCATGATCCAATCATCTCCCACCAGATCCCTCCCTCAACACATGGAGATTACAATTCAAGATGAGATTTGAGTGGGGACACAGAGCCAAGCAGTATCATGAATGCTTAATGCATAGCAGATACTCAATATGTGGTGGCCCCCTCTCCTTTAAAAATTTTTTTCTCTGTATCAGTACCTTAATTTTTTAGGAACTGGCTTACTATACACAATATATCCCACTGGCCAGTCCCTATTTACTATTTTGATTGAATAGACTCATGTATTTATTAGTATATTTCTTGTTTCTCCTTTTTAAAAAAATTTTTGAGACAGTCTTGCTCTGTCACCCAGGCTAGAGTGCAATGGCACTATCTTGGTTCACTGCAACCTCTGCTTCCCAGATTCAAGCAATCCTCGTGCCTCAGCCTCCTGAGTAGCTGGGATTAAGGTGTGCATCTGGCTGATTTTTTTTTTTTTTTTTTTTTTTTTAGTATTTAGAGACAGAGATTTACCATGTTGGCTAGGCTGGTCTCGAACTCCTGAACTCAAGTGATTCATCCACCTCAGCCTCTCAAAGGGCTGGGATTACAGGTATGAGCTACTGTGTCAGGCCTATTTCTTGTTTCTCATGGTTATATGATTACCTTGCAGTAACCTTGGTGAAGTCATTTATCACCTTGACCTCTTATTTTTCTCTCTCTTTTTTAAAAATTAGAGACAAGGTCTCAATGTGTTGCCCAGACTAGACTAGAACTCTTGGGCTCGAGGGATTCTCACCCCTCAGCCTCCCGATTAATTTGAACTACAGGCAAGTGCCACTGTGCCCAGATGATTTTTCTTAGTTTTAAGAGATGAATGAGCTAGGAATTTTTTTTTAGTGTTTCTCAAACTGTGGGTTGTGATCCATTAATGAACCATGAAATCAGTAAGATGGGGCACAGCCAACTTTTGAGAAATGAAATAGAATAACAGCATCAAATCATCTTACGAATAGTAACTGTTATCTTGTGAATGTATTTATGGCAGGTCAGGAGAAACAAGTTTACAAAACACTGGATTAGATAATCTCTAATGATCATTCATTCGTTTGATTCTCTAATTCCCATAATGAATATGTTTCACACTCTCATTGCATGGTATAAATTTCTACATATTTCTGAAGAATGTTTTGCACTAAAATAAACAAGATAAATAGCCCAGTGATTTGGAAGGTTTGGGTCTTAAGGAATTTGGAGTACTTAATCAGACTGGCCTTTCTAGGTTTTTCACTACAAAACTTCTACTTTAAAATATTTGGTGTGATTGAAAACCTTTAAAACCATTATATATGTGAGCAATTTTATTTTTTAAAATTTCTGTATTTGCAACACATCTTGCTCTTTTGAATTCTCTTCTGATTGTTGTTCATGTGTATTTATACATGTTGCCTGGTTATTCTTTAAAAAAACATGTATTTCTGTTTGGGGCCAAACATTGTCTTACGAAGATTTCTGTGTAGTAAAAGTCAATACAATTTAGGATTGTTGCAGCTATATAGTACTTAATTATGTTAACATGTAAATAGCTTGATTTAACACAGGACAATAATTTACACTACAGGAACTTTTGGAATGACCATCTCTGACAAGGTGAGTGTTTTGCTTGGTCAAGCACTTTGCAAATGTTAAAAGCCAACAATTTATGAAGTTAGACAGTTAAGGAAAATGTTTAGAAGAGCAAGGATTGGCTATCCTACCCTTGGAGCCATGCTAAGTGGTTTCTGTCAAAAAGCTGAGTATCATACTGGGACATAGGCACTCTCAGGTCCCAGAGGGAGGCTCAGATGAAGGCTGTGGCCAGGAGGATTGAAGTCAATGGGAGAAGAGCCTGGAACCACATCATGTCAGAGCTAGGAACAATCTTGAGTATCTCCTAACAGAATTCAACACCCATTTTACAAATTGAGGAGACTGAGGCTCAGGTGCTGACTTTTGCTGTTTACATGACACAAGTTACAAAACTTGGATCTTCTGATGAAACAATCTTAGCTTGATTTGGAAGTTAGGAGGTAAAACCCTGAGGGCACCAGAAATGCAGAAGAGGCAAGAGAATACAGAAGTATGCAGTCTGGAAAGTTCAGACTTAGGTCAGGGAGTGGGCCGTTTTTTATGGTCAAAGTGAGAGAGGGAGTTCGAAATACAGAGATCCTTCAACCCGGAAGTTGACGCAGTAGATGTGAGATAACCACAAGTGAGATCAGTCCTGGGGCAAAGAGTTTTGGGCCTAGATGACCCCTTATACCGACGGAGCTGGGATCAAGTCATGAGCTCGCCCAAATTTGCAGGGAAGCCTTGGCTGAGGAAGGAAAGGTGAATCCTTCTGCTATGTGGTTCTGACACAGAGATAAAAGCAAAGAAAGTTCTGGATTGGTGGGGACGGATGGGGAAACAAATTTCTTCTATTACATTGGACTGCCAGATAAAATACAAGATGCTCCGTTAGATTTGAGTTTCAGCAAGCCATGAATAATGTTTTAGTGTAAGTACGCCCCATGTAATGCTATAATCATAAAATACTATGTAATATATAGTACAATAAATGATAATAAAATAACTAAAACATTATGTGTGGTTTATCTGAAATTCATATTTAACTGGGCATCTAGTTTCTTTAATTCCTAAATCTTACAACTCTACTATTACAGCCAGAAAAATATGATCATTCTCTGTGGTGGTGTAGGTTCAAAATAAGGATTTTTGGAGCTCTGTAGCTCTCTCTGGCATCTTGACACCCTGCGTGCTTGCACTCATCAAATATACAAACATTTGCTGGAGTTTCACCTTCCCGGTTGAATAAGTAGGTTGCAGTTTTATAAAGGAATCCATTGCTCAGATGGCTTTGAGGCTGAATGTTCATACTTTTATGCAACTCTGTAAGTTTACAGGAGAGTGAAAGTTCACGAACCGGTTACAGAGCCTGCAGATGGGGAAAAAATTGTTCCCAGTGTGGAAAGGCTACGGGATGATCAAAGCCCTGCAGGACAAACACTTCCTGCCTCCAGCAAGGAGCAGCTGCTGCTCTACTTATACAGAAAGCTGGCTCAGGGTTCACTGGCACTCAGCTCAATTGATGTAAAAACATGCATTAAAAAGAGAGAGAGAAAGAGAGAGAGCGAGAGAGAGAGAGATGGTAGTTTACTCCAACAGGTATCTATTCTCTATTAATTTACAGATGAGGAAACTGAGGCACAGGCGATGACTTTTCCTGTTTATATAATGCAGTCCACAAAACTTGGATCTTCTGATGACACAATCTTAGCTTCTAATTCTTTTAAGGAGAATTAGTATGCAAAAATCTAAACTTTGAAAGTAAGCACAAGAGTCACTAGTCCTACAGGCAAGGCGGTACCAGCATGCTTCTTGCAGCTTGGTTTGTGGCAGGAAAACAAAGAAAAAGAAAAATATGGAACATCCATCTAAAGGGGCATGGTTAGCAAACCATTATATAGTTATACTGTGTAAATATTTGATAACCATGGCTGTTACCAAACAGTGAGATGGAACCATACATAATGATCTGAGGGATATCTGTTCTACCTTGCTAAGTGAAAGAAAATATAAAGGATAATGTGTATAATCTAATTTGTTGTAATAAGAAGAATGAAAACAAGAACTGCAATTCCATCAAAAACTCAGTAAGTATATGTGTATGTCTGTATATATTTTTGTGAGAAGAGTATAGAAGAATCTGCTTCCAACCGTCAATATTAATCACATGGGGGAAAATAGGAGCTGAAATATTAGGGAGTTGGTAAGATTATTAGCTCTTTTTTTGAGACAGGGTCTTCTTGTTCTGTCACCCAGACTGGAGCACATTGTCACAATCACGGTTCACTGCAGCCTCAACCTCCCAGGCTCAAGTGATCCTCCCACCTCAGCTCCCTGAGTGGCTGAGACCGCAGGCACATGCTACTATGCCCAGCTAATTTTTGTATTTTTTTGTAGAGACAAGGTCTTGTTATGTAGTTCAGGCTAGTCTCTAACTCCTGGGCTCAAGTAACCCTCCTGCCTCAGCCTCCCAAAGTGCTGGGATTACAGGTGTGAGCCACTGTATCCAGCTGATTATTAGCTTTTTGTTGGTACCTCTCTGTATTCTTTGGCTTATTTAAATAAGTGTGCATTATTACTACTTATGAATTTAAAAAATCAAATAAAATATAAAAAGTTATATGACATGTAGGTTTAAAAATTTATTGAAAGGCTTTTTAAAACAGTAGACTCCCCACCAAACTCCTTGTTTTTCATTTCACTTTATCCATTTAAAATATAGTTTAATTCACAAAATTTTAGTTGATAAACAATTCTTTTCTAGGACTAGGCTTTTGCACTGTGGTATGCTTATACCTTTTATCTGGAAGCTAACCAGAAATAGGATTTTAGCTTACTGGAGAAAATGCTGGATGATATGAGAATACTGAGATGGGTTAATGGTAACAAAATGAGCTGTCACAGGAATCCCAGTACAAATGCTCAGGCTCAACACTCTGTGAAGTTGCCCAGCAGGAGCTCTGGACATCTTCCATGCAGTGAAAAGATAGTACACGCTGGCATACATTAGGTTGGTGCAAAAGTAATTGTGATTTCTGCCATTAAAAGTAATGGCAATAACAATGACTTGTAAGCTTTACTTTTAGTGATGGGTCTATTCTGTCTTTGCATCATCCCTTCATTCAGCCAGCATCTGAAAGCCCAGTTTTGAGGTCCCTATTCTCAATACTAATAAGCCTCTGCTCTAGAAAGTTCTATGTTGTTAGATTCAAGAACAAAAAGCCCTGCATGCTTTTTTATGTATGTAAATATTTTATAATTTACATTAAACATTTACATATTTTTTTCTTTGTGTTTTCTACAATCATCACAGATTCTTTGGGAATGAGATGCATAAATAAAAATAAATATAAAATGTGTAAGAATGTGGCTAATGGGAAAAGGGTGGATGTTTGATGTGGTTGGTAGGTAAGTAGAATGAATGTTATTACCTTTGTATCTTCTTTAATTGCCAGTGGAACTGAAGTATTGAATTGGTTTTGGGTAAGAGAAGACTTTCTGCTTCTAATTTATTGCAGATGACTAAATTTTTTAGGCACCTGCCCAGTCCATAAAATTTCAAGGACAGGATGTCAATACCAAAACCCAACCTACCTAGACAGTTACCGTGAATAAAATGGGATAAAATGTATAAATTGCTCTGAGATCCTTGGAAATGGCTATATCAATCCAAGGAACAATTGCTGTTGCTAATTAGTAGCCCTGTTGGCCTCAAAAACAAAACAAATAAAACAACTGAGGTATATATTAAACAATATTCTATTTTGCATTCATCAAAGGTATTTGTCATTCATGTGAAATTTGACAGGACACATAAGGACTCTGGGCTTCCTCTGGATGAAGTGCCGGGGCTCTAGGAATGAACTTGACCCACTGCAGCCTTTAAACAGTGCAACACAGAGCATCTCATGCTTAGCTTTCCTTCAGTGTGGTGGGACTGGACCTGACCTGTTTGATATGCAAAAGTCCCTTTGCCCTGAGGGCCTTTCCACAACCTCCTGGAAGTTGTGCTTCTGGACCAGACCACTTCTCAGCACATCTATATGATTTCTAGAATCAGATTTTGAATCCATGGCTTAAAAAAAGAAAATTCCTTTGACTAAACTTTTGGAGGAAATTGAAATATATACAGCTTTTAAAATGCACTTTACATATGTGAACCCGTTTTATGGACATAACAAGATAACACTGGAATGTACTAACTTTGTTTACTCATAAAGTTGCTAGATTTGGTATTTTTGAGACTAAAAGAACTGCAGATATTTTTGTGAGAATGTGGGCTTTCTTTTAATTGCAAAGTCCAAGTAAAAATTTAATTTATTTAATTATTCAATTTTTGCCAAAGTTTATGATCAAGCCTCCTTTTTCTCCTGTGCGATGAGAAAGGGTTTGAGCAGGGACAGCTCTCCTTGGTAGAGCGGCTGCCTGGGGTGGTTGTGTCATTCTGAAACAAGCCCCGCCTTCCCGTGGCTGTGTGTGCTCCCTCGCTTTTTTGTTCACTGCCCTCTATTCCATTCTGTACTCTTAGTGGTAGAAGAGAGGAGTGGTAAACCCATTAACAAAATTACCTTACTATTAGCTGAACATGCACATGCATGAAGTCCAGAAGAAAGGAGAAAACAGCTCTTTACACCAGTTCATGTCTGTTCCAACCCATAAGGGTCTATGAGGCAAAGAACTGGGAGGGTCGTCTTTGCTCTGTTTAACTCACACCAGCTCCTCAATAGAACTGGATAGAACACAGGACATCCAGTTACCTTTGAATTTCAGACAAACAATGAATGCATGCAGTATTTGGGGCATATACTTATACTTAGCTAGCATTGCATGCATTCATTATTTATCCAAAATTCAAATATAACTGGGTGCACTGTGTTTTTATGTGTAAAATGGCAACCCTGCTCTGGGGTCTTCATTCTGGACTCCTGGGGCAACCCCACATCTCTTCATTTACTCACTCATTCCTTCAACAAAGCATTTATGGAGCATTTACTCCTGTGCCAGGCTCTGTTCTAGGCTCTGTGGATACAGTCTCAAACAAGATAGGCACAGTCTCTGAGCTGTGCTAGAACTTTCAGTCTTGTTGAAAAACAGACTTAAAAAAAAAGGTAAGAATATACCACTCATAGTGGTATAAAGGTGAAGAAGAATGAGGCTGGCCCAGGGCGGTCAGAAAAGGCTGCCTGGAGGCAGTTACACTGAGCTAACTTGAGGAATGTGAAGGAGACAGTCATGGCAGGAGCTGCAGGGAGAGCATTCCAGGCAGAGAGAACAGGAAGCTCGAAGGCCTTAGGGCAAGAATGTGATTAGCTGTGCAAAGAACAGAAAGAAGGCCAGTGTGACTGTATGAGTGAGCTAGGGGGCAAGTGGAAACATCTAAGGTCAGGGAAGAACTTGGGGGTCAGATCACATAGGCATTGTTGGTGCTGTGGGAAAGCATTATCTGATTTATGGTTTAAAAGACCATTCTGGCTGCTTGTTGAAGAGTGAATTTTCTGGAGAAATGAGTGGAAACCAGGAAACCATTTAGGAGGCAAGGGCCCTAAAATGGGTGATGGGGGTACATTGGACAGGGTGGAGGGAGGAAGTGATGGGTTTGGAATATGTTGAAAAGCACACAGCTCTGGCTGGTGGGTACAGTGTGGTGGTGGGTGAGGCACACAGAAGATCCAGGTTGATGCCCCCACTGCCTCTGTAGGGGACACATTTCTTTTCACTCTTTTTTTTTGAGACGGAGTTTTATTCTTGTCCAGGCTGGAGTGCAATGGCATGATCTTGGCTCACTGCAACCTCCGCCTCCCAGGTTCAAACGATTCTCCTGCCTCAGCCTCCCAAGTAGCTGGGATTACAGGTGCCCACCACCATACCCAGTAATTTTTTGTATTTTTAGTAGAGACAGGGTTTCACCATGTTCGCCAGGCTGGTCTCGAACTCCTGACCTCAGGTGATCCACCCACCTCGGCCTCTCAAAGTGCTGGGATTACAGGCATGAGCCACTGCGCCTGGCCTTCACTCTTTTTCTCTTCTTCTCCCCCTCCCTATTGATCCTGCCATCCTCCTTTCATCACTGGCCACCCCTGCCTCAGACGTGCCGGCCCTGTCCAACTCTCCTGGGCCAGGTTTTCAGTGCTTAAGTCCCAGACCTGCTTTTTGTGGCTGGTTGGGGCTGGGACTCAGGGAGAAGGGACTGTGGAATGTAAGGCCTGGGGAGGAGAGGGGAGAGAGTCCTCCCTGACAGCTGACCTCCCCCCAACCTTTTTTTTTTTTTTTGAGATGGGGTCTCTCTCTGTCACCCAGGCTACAACTTCTGCCTCCCAGGTTCAAGGGATCCTCCCACCTCAGCCTCCCGAATAGCTGGGACTACAGGTGTCTACCACCTTGCCCAGCTAATTTTTTTTTTGTGTATTTTTAGTAGAGATGGGGTTTCACCATGTTGCCCAGGCTGGTCTCAGACTCCTTGGCTCAAGCAATCCAACTGCCTTGGCTTCCCAAAGTGCTGGGATCACAGGCGTGAGCCACCGGGTCTGGGGCCATCTTTGGATATCATTCTAAATGTGTTGGGTCTTTCTCCCCTTCAGCCATTCTAACCTCAGTGTATTAATCCAGGCACCAGGTGGGGCAAAGGATGCCAAGTTGCCCTATTTCCTATTTCTCTAAAGGATAGCTACATTGCAAGTCAACATTTCAGAGAAATATGAGAACAGGGGTGGTTCATGGCACTTACTTCTTGAATCCTAGGCTTGCAATACTTCTGTCTGGATTGTGATTCTAACCAAGAAATGTCTTCGTTGTTCCCAAGGTCAAGGTGAGGAAGAATCATAAATCTACACAGGGAAATAATATATGCTGGAAGGAAGGAAGAAGAAGGAGGGAGAGAGAGAGGGAGAGAGAAAGACCTTCCTTAGAATAACATCTGAGCAAAATTTTACCACTTCATTTTCTTAATCTCATGGTGACCAAATCCCACAAGCACAGATACAAAGCAGAACTAGTGCGAGAGCCAGTGCTGATGACTATCTGGGATAGAGCAGGACAGTGATTTTGCAGGAAAAACAAAACAAAATAAGAACAAAACAAAAAAGTCCCTAACTTGGGTTTGATCTTGACTCTGTACCAGCTCGTGTTGAGAGCTCTAGGAGGGCAGGAGCATGGGCGTCTTCCTATCGTTATAGCCCTGTGTTTGGCAGAGAATGGTTCATGGCTGGCATTCAGTGCATGTCGAAGGAAGGAGCCAAGAGCCCCGCTCTGGCCCCATTACCTCATATTTAAGGGAAGGGGCTGGACCATGGGAGCTCAAAGGTCCCTTCAACACCATGCTCCCACACCTTTTCCGTTTTCTCTCTACTGCTTCCACACTCCCAAATTTCTCTGTAGCCAACGCTGCTTTAAGTTTTCTTCCTTTTCCTTGCCTCTCTTATATGCTTTAGACATTGGCCAGAGTTCCCAGTGTTTCTCACTTCCGAGGGTGGCTGCTTATTATATTTAGGCCTTTCGGAGGACAGATGAATAATGCTGTTGATTAGTGGGTCAAGGTCATGTACACCAAAATTTTCATATTAGTATGTAATCAAGCACCAGAGAAAAGATCTGTGAAACTGATATTTTTAATATGGGTTCCACAAATGCAATAGACTGTGATTATCACATCAAGCTCCCATCTCCATGAAGCCACATAAAGCTGCCTTCAAAGACAATGACAACCAAGTTCAGCATGGTTTGGAGACTGGCAGCTGGCCAGAAAAATGGCTTCCTTCCCACTGTTTACGGACCCCAAGAGAACTACATGTGTGTTACTACAGGAATGAATCAATCCTCTACTTCCTGACCCAGGCCTAATCCTTATTTACAGATTGGAAACAAAAAGTAGTGTATTAATCGAAAAAGTGTTACCCTTCTAACGCCATTTCAGCCACTGATGATTTTTTTCCTCAGAGGCATGAAAGAGGGTGGCATTTTAGAATTAATTGCAAAAGAATTACCCAAATATTTCTCCAATTTTCTCCTTATTTTTCAGAGAAAAACTTGAATATTGGTGAAGTACAGGAATAACACACACTCAAGTAACAGCCGTCTGACACTGCTTTCTCAACAAAGGCCGGTTACGATGCTTTTTGTCTGCAAGTAACAGGAAATCCAACAAATTCAATTTTAACAATATATTAATTTATTTAACATAAAACCATAAGTTTAACACAAAAATCCATGGATTCCATTTTGTTGTCAAGGACACAGTTTTTCTCCATCTTTCTTCTGTGGTTTATTTTCTTAAGCCAGTTATTCTCAAGGCCTCCAAATAGCTGCCATTGCTCCAGGAAGTGCAATGGGATAACAACATCCATAGCAGAAAAAGGAATGTCCCTCCCTATCTCATATTCTGTTTTAAGAAAAATGAAAGCCCCAGAAACTTGTTGCCAACCCCCCATTTTCATTGGCCAGAATGGCATCGTGCTCACACACTTACCTAAACCCTTTACTTGGTAAAGGAATGGGACTGGGAACTCTGGCCAATGTCTAAAGCATGTACGAGAGGCAAGGAAAAGGAAGAAAAGTTTTACTACACCTGTGCTGTCTAGTAGAAGTATAATAGGAGCCAGATATATAATTAACATTTTTCTAACAGCCATATTTTAAGAAAAAGAAGAAACAGATGATGTTAGTTCTAATAATGTATTTTAGTGACCCCAATATATCCAAAACATTAGTTTAACATATAACTAAATAAGAAATTATTAATTTTATATTTACATTCTCCCCCCGCCCCCAACCATACTTTGGAATCCAGTGCATATTTAACACTCACAGCATATCTCAGTTTGAATTAGCTGCTACATGATGTGGGCAATAGCTGCACTGGCCAGTGACTACCATATTGGACAGTGTAGGTCTAGGCCTGATGAGATTGACTGCCTGGGTGCAGAGAGAGGGTCCAGCCTCCCCTGATGTCATCACCCCTCAGAGGACACCAAACAAAATTGGGACTTTCTTAGCAAAGGGAAAGAGGGGCAATGGCTGCTGGGCTGACAAGTGATCTCATCTTCCTCCCAACCTATAGCTCTTCCCATATCCCCTTGCTTGGGGAAAGTTATCACCACCTCCTTAGTCAACAGGAGAAATGGGAATCGTTCTAGATTCCTCTCTTTTCCTTAATTCTCCAATACAGCCATTCATCAAGTTCTGTCAATTCTGCCTCCTAAATATCTCCGGAACGCATCTCTTCTGCCATGGCCATGATGCAGGACCTTCTGCCCCAGTCCTGCCTGAATCCAGTCATGTTGCTGACTTCCATCAGGCTCCTCAGTGGCCACCCCAGCCTTCAGGATACAGTTCAGACCTTTCTGCAGGGCACACACTAGCACATTGCACCTCATTCCCACGACCGCTTGGCTCCGGTCACGCGGAGCTGCGAGTAGTTCTTAGAATGTCCTTGCTCTTTTATGCCTCCATGTGAGTCCCTGTCTTCAGACCGCCCTCTCCCTTCTCCTTCCACCCCCTCTCACATGTTCCTCTTCTTGGGACCTTCCTTACCTCTCTCAGGAAGAGATTAAGTGTTTCCCCTATGAGCACCCCACACTCTGTGTGTCCTGGGCTCTAGCATGTGGCAAAAACCACATTGCGCCTGCTGTACCCTCTTTCCCTTTGATGGCGAGCTCCCTGAGGGCAGGGGCTGTGCTTTGATCCCTGTAACCTCACTGCATAGCACATAGGGCCTGCGTGGCATCTGGTGACTGTGTAGTGCCACACCTGGCAAAATAAAGGCTCTGTGTCTATTGAATGGATGGATGGATGCATGCATGCATGGATGAATTTTATGCTCCTATCAGTCCTTTTCCATTCATGACTGGAAAGGAATCCTTCCCAGCGTCTTGCCTTTGGGAACTGTATTAGTTGCTTGGGTTTGGCATAACAAAGTGCCACAGACTGGATGGCTTAAACAACAGAAATGATTGCCTTGCAGTTCTGAAGGCTAGGTCCAAAACCAAAGTGTTGGAAAAGTTGGTGTCTTCTGAGTGCTGTGAGGAGAATTCACCCATGCCTCTCTGAGCTTCTGGAAGCTGTAGGTGTCCTGTGGCTTGGAGATAGTGTTCTCCTTAGGCCTTCTCATCGTTCTCCTTGTGACATATCTCTCTGTGTCCAAATTTCCCCTTCTTCTAAGGGAATCAGTCAAATTGGATCAGGGCCCACCCTAATGACCTTATCTTAATTTGATCATCTGTAATAGGATCCCAATTTCCAAATAAGGCCCAATCCACAGGCACTGGGGCTTACAACAGCAACATCTTTTGGGGAACCTAATGCAACCCATAACAGGAAGCATCGTTGAAGGCCGGTGTGTTCATTTTCTACTGCTGTGCAGCAAGTTGCCACACATCTAGCAACTGAAGAGGCACATTGATTATCTCGTAGTTTCTGTGGGTCAGGAGTCCAGGCATGACTTGACGGGGTCCCCTACTCAGTCTCACAAGGCCACAATCAAAGTGTGGCCTCAAATGTGTTCTCATCTGGAGGGTCTAGGGAAGAATCTGCTTCTAAGCTCATTCAAGTTGTTAGAACAATTTAGCTCCTTGGTACTGCTTGATGGAGGGCCCTGGCTTTGTCCTGGCTGTCAGCGGGAGGGGCCCACAGGTCCCTGCCTCCAGGCCCTCTCCATGGGCTGCTCGCAATGTGGAAGTTTGCTTCTTCAAGGCTCAGGAGAGAATCTCTCTCTCTCTGACTCCAGATGGAGTTGCTCACACGCTCTTTCTCATGCTCTCTTTCTTGCTTACTCTCTCTCTCTTTCCAGTGATGGCAGTGACATATAGTCACAGGTTCTTCCCATCCTAAAGAGGAGGGGCTTATACATGGTATGACTCATTGGAGGTCACCTTAGGGTGTGTCTGCCACAGTAGGTATGTTGCTCCCTTGGCCTCCCCAACTTACATATAGTAGCTGTGTTCTATTTCTGTCTTTCAGACTCCATGAAATCCACCAGGGAAAGGGGTGGGTGGTGGTGGTGGTGTCGTATACTCAAGAGACTCAGCAGCCTCACAGGAGAGCGTCATTTAAAAAATTAAACTCTAATGAATTTTAACTTAATATTCAATTGTGTGAAGCATTCACATGCAACACTTAGATTGTATTTTTTCAAAAGCAACATTTGATGTTGAAATAACTATACAGTTATAATAATAGCTGATATTATTATACAGTTATAATAATAATAGCTGATATTATAATAATTACAATAATAGCTGATATTATTAAGTGATATTATTAAGTGCTGACCACATGCCAAGCACCATTCTAATACACTTAGGTTATGGTATCTCATTTCATCCCCACAACTAGCCTATGTGATGGGAACTATTATTATTCCTATTTTACAGATGATGATACTGAGGTATAGAGGGGCCAATAAAAGCCCCACCATAGGTAGCAGTTTGAAGATGGGAGGTTCAAATCTCCAACTGCCACAGATTGCTTGATGGCAAAACCCACATACTGAAATATGAAGATTGACTGGCTGCCCTTGGGTAGCTGTTTCTCAAAGGGTTAGGATGAACACCACTAGCATTTGTTTCTGGGATTTTCTTTTCTTCAGACTTTCCTGCTGATTGATCTATTCTTTATAAATGATTAAGTCATTCAAATGACAGAAAGAGGTATAAATGTAACTTACAAGGCAAATGCAGCTCATTCATACTTAGGCATTTTTTCTCTGGCATTGGAGAGATTCCAGTGATTCTCTATAGTAAAGCATCTTTAGTTTTACTTTATCCAATTTCGACTCTCCTGGCTTGTTTTGCTTGTGTCTACTCAAGTTTGGCAATATTTGAGAGTACTGTCAGTAGTCTTGGATGTCAGTAGTTTAAATGTCTGTGAATATAGAAGAATATTTTATTTTATAAAAATGATGGCAATAAGCAAGAATTGAAAGTTATAATTTCCACAAAAATGTTTGCAACAACAGAATATTTTGAAAGTATTCTTGTATTTGTGAAGCGTATGATAGTCATCATACTAGTGACCTAAGATTCATTGATCCTCAGAAGATCCGTGTCGTGAAGTTGGCCACCTCCCTGCTGTCTGACATCCACGGACATCTGTGCTTTGACTCAGATCCTAGTTTGTCATCTATGTTTGGGGTGAAATCTCACAATGAGAAAGAGCCAGCCATTAAAATTTTATGTGAAATTCTAGTATTTTTTATTACATATATACCGTTTCTCTGGGTAACATTTTCTGATTGATAAAATTTGAGTAATGGGCATGTTAGTCTCTTACATATATGGTTATAATGAATGAATTCAGGATCTGCTTACAGACCTGGAACTTTTGCAAGACAAAAGCAACAAAGTTTTTGTTTTTCGTAAATAGTGACTGGAGACAATATATTTTCAAATTAGTGAAATATCATTTCAGGTGCTACAAGTTTTCCATGCTCATTTATACATCCCCTGCTAATTAAGCCTCAGCAACATAATATATTTTTTAAAAGAAGAAATTAAAAATCTTATGGTATTTATACAACACCAAAAAAAAAAAAAAAAGAAAAAGAAAAACCCTGCTTCTTGATGACGAGAGACACAGGTTTTATTACTAGGCATTTGGCGATGCCTAAAAATTAATCTCACTATTGCCTTTATTACCCAATCAAAACTGTATCATCCTCCCTTTTTCTTTCCCTGCCCACTTATCATTTCAAGGAGAAGGAAAATAGAAAATAGTTTGCAGTTCTCAGCTGCCATGCTTTCAGTCCAAGTCTGTGGTCCGAGCCTGCCCATTTGACACTGGCTTCTCTCTTCTCCCACCTCCTCTCCTTATTCTTTTTGTTCTCCTTTCTGGATTCTTGAGGATTTAAAGGGTAGAAGAGTTTCTTGGATTCTAAAATTACATCCTGTGATAAGTAAAAATAATTAATCTTTTCTTCAGGATATTGTTAAGAGAAGTACTTACTTTTCTTTAAAAAGTTTACCATAAGCAGGCATGGCGCGGTGGCTCACGTCTGTAATCCCAGCACTGTCGGGGGCCGAGGCAGGCAGATCACAAAGTCAGGAGATTGAGACCATCCTGGCTAACATGGTGAAACCCTGTCTCTACTGAAAATACAAAAAAAATTAGCTGGGCGTAGTGGCAGGTCCGAGCTACTACGGAGGCTGAGAATGGCGTGAACCTGGGAGGCAGAGCTTGCTGTGAGCCGAGATAGCACCACTGCACTCCAGCCTGGGCAACAGAGCGAGTCTCCATTTCCAAAAAAAAAAAAAAAGTTTACCATAAACCAATCAAATCCTTGTAAATTTGGGAGATGAAACATAAGAAAGATGTATGGGAATTAATCAAAACACAAGTCTGATTATTTTTTTCTTTTTTGTACTTTTTCTGAATGTCAGCTTTGACAAACCATTACTGCTAAGGACCTGAATAAATGCTAATATTCAAAAGAAAGAAGAAATGGTTGACACGTTCATTAATTAGGTTGTGTTTGTAATTCTACTGTGAAAAGGACTTGTTCGCTTAAATGAGATCTTTGACTTGTCATAACTTTTTCTCGCAAAATGCAAATATCTTCTTTTTCTGTTTAAATGGTATTGTGCACTGGTTCTCAGCCCTCTCCTCCCCAAGCTTCAAAATCACCTGGTGAACTAGTAAATCTGCAGATTACTAGTCCCACAGTTTCTGATTCAGCAGGTCTGAGATGGGACCAGAGATTCCAGATGTGTTATCAGACAGAATGATACAGCTGCAAATGATAGCCATCACAAAGGAGAAGGTTAGGGATCACTTGGAATGCTATCCCCAGAGACAAGCCCTGTTAACTATTTGGTGTACATTCTTTTAGTCTTCGATGCACTCATGAGGCAGACACTGCCAGGTACCTGCCCATACTCAGGCTTGCATTCAAGGCAGCATGTGCTCAACTGAGAAATCAAAGTGTGTAGGCTCTCTTCCTGCTAGGAGCCATCATGTGACACAGTGTTGGCCAATAAAAGGTAAGCAGAAGCCTACTGGGGGAAGGCCTTCTGAAAATGCTATTATTTTCCTCATTAAAAAAGCGGCGAGGGGTAGCTGGTCTGTGCCTTTTTGTGCTTTGCCCTTCCTCTTTCACCCTGCCTGAAGTGTGGGTGTGAATCCTGGAGTGGCAGCTGCCATCTTGTGACCAGACATGGAGGATGATAGTCTGGGAAAATAGAGGGTAATTGTTCCTTGAGCAGCTGCACCAGCTTTGCCCCACCTTCCTTTTTCATTTGAGAAAAAGAACCTGAGGTGTTTAAGCCACTGCAGTTGTTTTCTGTTACATAGTGCCAAACACAATCCTAACAGAAATAATTATATACATATATGCACATATGTATTCAGGTAGTCTCAAGGCAAATGTCATTTTACTGAGTCATCAGAAAGACCTCTGACTACTCGATCTACACCAGCACCCTCGAAAATATCTATCTCAGTGACCTGCCCCATTTTTTTTTGTGAACGTCATATATTCATTTGTTTCTTATTTGTTTCTCTCCACTATAAAGTACACTCCATGAGAATAGGAACTTTGGTTGGTTTACTGTTGTGTTTCTAACCCATTGAGATGCTTAAGAAATACTTGTTGAATGAATGAAGAAATGAACATAAAAATGGGTTATACGCTCATCTAGATAGTGTTGTATAACTAATTTTCCTCCACTTAACCATATGTGACTTTCCAAATCAGTTCATATATACCTTTTATATTCTTATTTATTTATTTATTTATTTGAGATGGAGTCTCACTCTCGCCCAGGCTGGAGTGCAGTGGCATGATCTAGGCTCACTGCCAACTCTGCCTCCTGAGTTCAAGCAATTCTCCTGTCTCAGCCTCCTGAGTAGCTGGGATTACAGGCACCCGGCATCACGCCTGGCTAATTTTTGTATTTTTAATAGAGACAGGGATTCACCATGTTGGCCCTGCTGGTCTTGATCTCCTGACCTCAGGTGATCTGCCTGCCTCAGCCTCCCAAAGTGCTAGGATTACAGGTGTGAGCCACCGTGGCCGTTCTCTATATTCTTTTTAATGTCTACATAGTATTTCATTGTTTGGATATATTGTGCTATAATTGTTGTTTTTCCCCCAATCCTTCATTAATAGAAATTCAAGTTCACGTATTTCCTTTTCATATTAAAAAACCAACAATTATTGAGTTTTGCTCTGGGAAGGCGAAACTTGATCTCTTCTGTCCCTTCTGCTCACAGATTGTCCCAGAATGATTAACAATAGGAACAAGGAAATCCATACCTGTGGTGTTTGGTCTGGCTTTGCCAGCTTGAAGAAGAGAATTTCAATAATTGCTAGTATATTTCGCCAAATTGGATTATTTTTAAAAACACTGTGTATGTGGCTCCTATAGTTCAGTCCAGACAAATTTAGCCCCCTTTCACAGTCTAGCATAAGAGAGGTCAGATTTTCACAGGCTTTTTGAGAAATCCAGTCTTCTCTCTCTTAGGAGCAAATACTTGTTCAAAAAGACATATATCTCCCCCCAAAAACTAATTTTCAGAGATGTTTTAGTCTAAATCCCTATAGAAAATAATTAAGAAGAATTAAAAAGAAAGAAACTCTCCAAGGACATGATATTACTTAAAATAAACCCAATTTCCTGTACTCAACACATTGTTTAACCTAACTGCATTTGAGTTAATGGCATCCTCACAGGGTTTTCTAAGAGCAACGGGTGGGTATTGCTCTATATTTGTATAAATACAGGGATCATTTTGGTGATTTTCCCGCAAATAAAGGAAGCTGGCTATAAGGTGCATTGATCTCTTTTTACCTCTAGAGAAAAAAATTGCAAGCAATTAAAAATGAAATGAAACTTTTTCAGCTTCAAAGTATTTTAAACCCTACTGGACACTCCAAAAAATTTATAACTAGTTTCCCTTTTTGCTTTTGCTTCTAGGAACTCAAACTAAACTTGCTTCCCACTATTGAATAACCAGCAGGATTTTAAGACACAAGATTGCATAAACTTATTAGCCCATAAGGAGAAATTTAAGACATTCAAATGGACAAAAATCTTTTTTTTTCCAACAAGAAGCCATAACTTTATTTATGATAGAAACAGTACAAATTTCAAACAAGCTGCAGTTACTCCTTTGAGATACCAAAAAAAAGTTGCTTTCAGATGGTTACATTGTTAATTCCATAATCGCATTTACAATATCATTACTGTTGTTCTTCAGGGCTCGGACTGCCTTTGCTCTCCACACATTTGCTTGTGACACGACCAATTCTATGTCCTTAATTTTTACACCTGTTTCATCGACCTCTTCCTCCTCACTCTCCTCTTGTACAATTGGAGTCTGTGTGTTTTCTTGAATGTTTGAGACAGCTTCACCTTGAACTTTGAATTTCTCAGCAGCTGCTAGTTGTGCTTGCTGGGATAAATCTTCGATCTTGGCTTCACCAGACAAAAATCTTTACTGGGTATCCTTTCAAGGGAGCATTTGGGGATTATCTGATCCTATGGGAATGTGCAACCCTGTTGATTTTACAACCCCCTGGAAAAGTTATAGAGAACTGATAGCAACACAAGTAATTGCTGTCCATAGAAACATATATAGTTTGTCTGCAGAATGCAATTGATTATTGCTTTATGGATAAACCAGTTTTTGCAAATTCATTTCAATATTTCTTTACTTTATGCAAATTTGTAGTTCCTTGACTTCTTTGAATAAACTGTAATACCTCATTGATTCTCTCACTTAATTTATCTTTGATGTGTGTTCATTTTATATTTTTGTGTGAATCATAATTTTGCCTTTTTTGAAAATCACTTTTTAATCCGCATCAAACTATATAATCTTTCTTTTTTTCTCTTCATCCTGATTGTATTTAAAAAATAAAATGTATTTTTTGAATTGTAAAATTAACACATTATTTTTTAAAAAGTGGACAATGCAAAAAGAATATAGAGTGAATTCACATCACTGGTAACCACACTATCCACATATACCCACTACTACTATTTTGAATTACCTCCCACTATTCTTTCTTTTTTTAAGTTAAAAGTTAATTTTTATCAAAATAACACATCTGTGTGGTTTAAAAAGTCAAATAGTACTACAAGGAAATATTTATAATGCAAAACTAGGAGTTTCCTGCCTCAGCCTTTTGCAACCCCAACAGTCCCACTGTAACTCTTTGGCTGCATCCCCAGGTGTTCATGTCCATGTCTTGAAATTATATGCTTATCTTGCCTTTTTTTTTTTTTTTTTGAGACAGAGTGTTGCACTGTTGCCCAGGCTGGAGTGCAGTGGTGCGACCTGGGCTCACTGCAAGCTCCACCTCCTGGGTTCACGCCAATCTCGTGTCTCAGCCTCCCAAGTAGCTGGGACTACAGGCGCCAGCCACTGCGCCCGGCTAATTTTTTCTACTTTTAGTAGAGACGGGGTTTCACTGTTTTAGCCAGGATGGTCTCAATCTCCTGACCTAGTGATCCGCCCGCCTCAGCCTCCCAAAGTGCTGGGATTACAGGCGTGAGCCACCATGCCCGGCCCATCTTGCTATTTTTTAAATTTCAGTTTTAGATTTTAATTATTGACTTCCCATTTTGGTAAATGAGGACTGAGCTCTCTCCACTGCCTTTTTACCATTTCCCCACTCTCCATTTCCCTAACTCAGTTGTATCTCAGTTTTTAGTTAAATCAAGCAACTCAAAAGTTAGCATTTACATGATTTTGACTATACAAATATTATTTGCTTCTGAGCGAACAATGACTAAAGCACGTTCTCTTTCTTGTTCACCCTTTGTTTTTTTCTGGAGTTAAAACCTGCTTAATTTTTTAATCAACCTAATTTTCTGTGTCATTATAATTTTCCTTGAGTGCTCTATATCTCTGTCACTTGTCTATCAATAATTTTATTTTATTTTTTTGAGACAGTGTCTCACTCTGTCACCCAGGCTGGAGTGCAGTGTCATAAACATGGCTTGTGGTAGCCTCCATCTCCTGGGCTCCAGCAATTCTCTCGCCTTAGCCTCCTAAGTGTCTGGGACTACAGGTGCATGCCATCACACCCAGCTAATTTTAAAGGTTTTTTTTTTTTTTTTTTTTTTTTTTTTTTTTTTGTAGAGATAGGGGTCTCGTTATATTGTCCAGGATAATCTCAAACTCCTGGGTGCAAACGATCTTCCTCTCTTGTCCTCCCAAAGTGCTGGGATTACAATCATGAACCACTGTGCCTGGCCAATAATATTTTTTATATATTCACATATATCTACTCAATTCACATATATCTACTCAGACCCCTGGGGGTCTGTCTCCTCGAGCCCTCTGTCCTCCATTTTTGAGACTGAATACTTGAAGCATAGTTGTTATCCTGGGACTTCCCTTTACTATCACCTAAGGAATTCCTCTCTTTTTGTTGAGTCCTCTCTTTTCTGCATTCTATGTCTTCAACTTGCCTGGTTCTTTTTAAGCCAGCAGTATCTTCCTGAGAAGGAATATAAGGGAAATCAAGCTCTAAATACCTTGTATGTTTGAAAAGGTCTTTATTCTACCCTCACAGTTGATTTGTAGCTTAGTTGTTATACAATTCTAGATTTGAAAATATTTCCTCTAAAAAAATGTGAAGCTATTACTCCATGGTTCTAGCTTCCAATGTTACTGTTGAGAAGCCTGAGGAAAACAGTCAGCATTTTTATAACATGAGCTAGGGTCCAGGCTCTATTTTAAGTGTCTTATGTCCATTATGCTAGATAAGTGGGACGTAGTCTTCTTATTTCTGTTTTAGAGATGAAGAAACTGAAGCAAGAGAGGTTCAGTAACTTACCCAAAATCACACAACTAGTATTTGAGTTACAAGCCCAGGTAGTGGGTCCATGTTCTTAACCACTATGCTATCTTACCTGTCATGTCATTCTCTTTCCCAGTACTTTCTATGTGACTTGTGTTATCTTTCTGGGAGCATTTAGGTCTTCCATTTGTCATGTTAGGTACTCAGTGGACCTTTACCATCTGGAGGCATGTTTCCTTCCATTCTGGAAAATTTTCTCTTATTATTAATTATTATTATTTGATAATTTTCTTCCCTCTGTTTCTCCTATCTCTATTTTGCAACTCCTATTATTCAGATATTAGACTTCCCAGGTTGATTTTTAAATGTTCTTATCTATTCTTTCCAATTTTCTGACTCTTTTTTTTTTGTCTTTTGAGATGCAGTCTGGCTCTGTCGCCCAGGCTGGAGTGCAGTGGCACGATCTCGGCTCACTGCAAGCTCCGCCTCCTGGGTTCACACCATTCTCCTGCCTCAGCCTCCCAAGTAGCTGGGACTACAGGCACCTGCCACCACGCCCTGCTAATTTTTTGTATTTTTAGTAGAGACGGGGTTTCACCGTGTTAGATAGGATGGTCTCGATCTCCCGACCTTGTGATCTCCCCACCTCGGCCTCCCAAAGTGCTGGGATTACAGGCATGAGCCACTGCACCCGACCCTGTTTTCTGACTCTGAAACATTTTGTTTTACTTTCTAAAATATTTTATTGCCTTTATCTTCTAATATTCTGAATGAGTTTCAATTGTTATCATATTTTTAATTGTCAAGAGTCCTTTCATGTTCTCCATTGTTCTCTTTTTATTGAAAATTCTGTTCTTCCGTATCTCTCTGAGAATATTAGTTAAAATATGTTTTTAAATGTTCTTTGATTCCTTTCATTTTCTCTTTCCTCCTGGTCCCCTTGTTTGCTCAGTCTGTGTCTTCAGGTCATAGGCTTTCACCAAGTGTCTGGTTGTTCTTTCATATTTAAGAATGAGATGCTAAAAGCTCACCTGACGTTCTGTAAACAAGGGCAAGAATTGTTGATTGGCAGGAAGAGGATAACCAGGTGAGTGCCAACTTTTTGTTAGGAGAATCTTAAATGTGCACATCACAGGATATACCTCTGGACCGTTTGGGTCTGCAGTGTGGGTCTTCCAGTCCTCCTGTCTGTACTCATATTCCCTGTTGCTGACGATCTGACACCTAGGTAGGAGAAGGGACCTAGAGCTCATGGCTCTGCGGGCTTTCATTTCTACTCCTGGCTTTAGCTTCGTGCCTACCCCCTACTCCAGTGCTCTTATAAGGCTGGTGTCTTCTAGGTTGAGTCTCTCCTTTCAATCCCTCCAAAAATAAATCTCCTGAGACTTTTAGGAGGCTGCTTGGGAAACCCTGTCCTCTGGCTGTATGTGGTGGGGAGGAGGTCCAATGCTTCTGAATAAAGCCTGTGAAACCCATGTCTGTGTCCGGCTTCCTACCTGACATCTGCCTCCCCTAGCATCTGGCATCTCCCGGTGCAGGTTCTCCAGGGTTCTGAGCAGTCAGTTGGCTTACATTCTATTGGACCTGGGCTGTAACTTCATTCTTTTCTGCCACGTCAGTTACTGCTCCTCTCTTGGCTACCCACGCACCATCTCCTGTTTACTACTGTCTTCCCCGGAGCCTCTTTCTGCATGTGGAGTACTAACATTTTATTGTAGTCTTAGTGAGGTCTTAGGAGGGTGACTAGATGAATGTATGTGTTCAGTTTGCTGGGAACCCAATACTTTCTTGATTTTTACTTTTTGTTGTGGGTTGAACTGTATCACTTCAAAATTCATATGCTGAAGCCCCACCCCCTAGTGCCTCAGAATGTGACCTTATTTGGAAAGAGGGATGTAGTAGATATAATCAGTTAAGATGAGGCCACATTGGAGGTGGGTGGATGCCCAATCCAATGTAATTGGTGTCCTCATAAAAAGAAGAAATTTGGACATGGACATGTGCACAGGGAGAATGCAATGTGAAGATTAGAATTATGCTATCACAAGCCAAAAGCAAGGAAAGAGGTTGGGAACAGATACTTCCTTAGCTCATCCAGAAGGAACCAAACCTTCCATAGCCTTGATCTTGGACTTCCTGGCCTCCAGATCTAGGAGATAATTCATTTCTGTTGTTAAGCCACCCAGCCTCTGGTACTTTGTTATAGCAGTCCCAGGTCACTTATGTGGGGTGAGTATCCTTTATTTGAAGTGCTTGGGGCCAGAAGGATTTCAGATTTCAGGGTTTTTGTTTTTTATTGTTTTGAATTTTGGAATATTTGCATATACATAATGAGATATCTTAGGAATATGACCCAAGCCTAAACATGAAATTTATTTATTTTAATATACACATGTGCACACAGCCTGAAGGTAATTTTATATAGTATTTTAAATAATTTCATGCATGAAACAAAGTTTTGACTGCATTTTGACTGTGACCTGTCATATGAGGTTAGGTGTGAAATTTTCCACTTGTGACGTCATGTCGGCACTCAAAAAATTTCAGATTTTTGCACTAGGGATACTTGACCTATACACACAAAAAAATCTTATTTTGATGTATGTATTCTTGCAGACCACCTCAAATCTTTGGGAGAAGATGCAGTGTAAATAAATATAAAAAACATTGAAGTTTTGACATACAACCAACAGCAGTTTCTGAGTGTGGACTGTGAATTACCACAGGGCGTGCAAGGGGAGTGTGTCCACCGTTTTGTAGATTAGCATGGTTTCTGGAACTTAGTTCATGTTCAACACATGTTAGTAGTAGTAGTAGTTGTTGTTATTATTATTATTATAACTACATGAACCAGGCACTTTAAAATTTATTTCAATATTTAATTTAGAGAAATATATATATATATATATTTTGGAGACAGAGTCTCACTGTATCTCGAGTCTGGAGTGCAGTGGCGTGATCTCACTCAGCTCACTGCAACCTCCACCTCCCAGGTTTAAGCAATTCTTGTTCCTCAGCTTCCCGAGCAGATGCAATGGTGTGATCTTGGCTCACTGCAACCTCTGCCTCCCGGGGTCAAGCAATTCTCCTGCCTCAGCCTCTGAGTAGCTGGGATTACAGGTGTGCGCCACAACACCCAGCTAATTTTTGTATTTTTAGTAGAGACGGGGTTACACTATATTGTTCAGGCTGGTCTCAAACTCCTGACCTCAGGTGATCCACCCACCTTGGACTCCCAAAGTGCTGGGATTACAGGCATGAACCACCGTGCCCAGTCCATAGTGGTCGTTTCTTAATGCCTTTGTGGAACCAGCTCAGTGACTGGGACACTTTTACAGGTGAGTGAGCTTTGAAGCATAAGGCTCTTCAGGACAAGTCCCTTAGGAGCAGCCTTATAAAGATGTAAGTCAATTATGACCTTTCTCATGGCGTGGGTCTCCCCTCTGGGCGGCAGCCCCTGCTGATGGTGGAGATAGCTCAGAAGGAATTTGGTGGCCAGGAACGTCCTCTGTGCTGAGCGCACCCTCTAGTCCTTTGCCATGCAGCTGTGGCGATTTGCATAGGCCTGTGCTATTTATAACTCTGCATATTTGCTCAGAGAGAACCATCTCATTTTCTGACTGCAGCTGCCCACATGGGTCTGGCCGCTGCTGGGGTTTTCCAGCAGGCCACCACACTGCCACATCACTTCAGAGCATCTTCTGTGGGTTCTGCCTGGTTCTCCTGCCCTCATGACGTTCTGTGGTTTCACTTGGGCTCATTCATTCGTCTCACAGCCATGCATTGAGCACCTACAATGGGCCAGACACTGTCCAAGGCCCTGGGAAAACTGAGTGAGACACATGTGCTGCAAATGTGTCTCGAGTAGCTTGCAGGCTATGAGGAAGACTGATAGGCAATTTACTGTGCAGGTTCTTAGCCTTTGGTGTTAGTTTCTACCTTCTCTTCCTCTGTTTTCAAAACAGATCCTTGGCGGGAACCTGCCATGCTGCAAGCTTGTTTTTGTCTTTCCATTCACTGTCAAACTCTACCACGTGACTGCACCTACTCATTAAATGCCCTACAACCTGGCTTCCTGCCTAGATCACCAGTCACTCATACCGGCTACCCTCCCCTTACCCTCACGTTTCAGTTCTCTTTTGACTGTGAAGACCTAGTGTTGGACCCAGTGGAACACCTGTGTGTCTCCACACTTGGTGCCCGCACTGGATGGCCTCACTCCGGCCAGCCTCCCTGCTCTGCTCCCTCTGACATGGATTCCATCACCTCCTCTTCCCTCGGGCCCCAGGAGCCCTGACTTCATCCTGACCTTCCTTCTCTCCAGTTCCCAAATCCAACCAGTCCCAGGCCGTCGTGGTCCCTCCCATCTCTGGAGGACTCATTTGGCAGGTGTCATGATTTACCTTGTGGTTTACCAGGGGGTACTGTTGATTGCTAGAGTTATTTTTGTTGTCTCATAATTTGAGTTTTCATGCAGATCGTGAATGGTCCTTGTTCACAGAGCTAATAAGCAGCCCCTTCTGGCTGAAGCTGCTGAGGACTGACAATAGATATTTCCCCTTCTCTTTAGCTAGTTAACTAGTGTGCCAGGCCTGGCCTAGGAGGCCGTCCCTTCCCAGCTCTGCTGTGTAATGCAGGAGGCTGGCCCTTGTGGACTATCTCTTAGGATCCAGTGTCCACTGGTTTCTGGCTGGGTTTGGCCAATGGAAGGCACCAATGGGAACTGCATGGTGAGAGGAAGAGAGAAACCACAATGTTTCTCCCTGTCCTTCCCTGTCTTGAATGGCATCTACGGCTCCAGCCCCTACCGATCAGGCCCCTGTGGTTCCAGCTTCCGCAGGGTGACCTGGCTTCTTCTGGCTTCTGGTAATACCGCCTCCTCCTTTGACCCTCCACTTAAGGGCAGTATAGCTTCCTGTTCCTGCTCATCTCTGGTTTGTGTCACCGTCTCCTAGTAACTGCTCAGCTTTGATGTTTCCTGAGAAACCAAAATACTCAGAGTGGTTTCTGTTCCCTGACTGGATCATGGCAGACACAGTTTTTCCTGCCTTCTTTCCTTCCTTCCCTCCCTTCTTCCCTTGTTCCCTCCCTTTTTCCTTCCTTCCTTCCAATTAGTTATCTATTGTTGCATAACAAATCACTCTAAACCCTAGGCAATAAGCATTTGTGAGCTCACAGGTCCCATAAGTAAGGAATCTGGGCATGGCCTAGCTGGGCACCTCTGGCTCAAGTTGTCTCATGCAGTCAAGCTGTTGGTAATGGTTTTGGTCTTATCTGAAAGCATGACTTGTGAGGGGGCTTCATCCCCAAGATCACTTGCTTAGTGGTTCCTTGGCCCCTTGCTATGTGGCCTCTCTGCAGGACAGCCTGTTATGTGGCAACTAGCTTCCACCAAAGCAAGCAGTTATAGAAAGGGAGAAGGGGAGAGAAAGCCCAAGACAGAAACCACTGCCTTTTTATAGCCTAATCTTGGAAGTGGCATCCGATCTCTTTTTCTGTATTCTATTTGCCACAAGTGAAGTTAATAATAAGGCCAGCTCATACTCAAGAAGAGACTACACAAGGGTATGAATACCAGGAGGTGCTGATAATTGGAGGTCATCTTAGAGACTTCTTGTCTTTTTTTCCTCCTTCTCAACCTCCCTCCATCCTTTTCTTCTTCCTTCTGTTCCTTCCTTCTTCCCTCCCTCAATCCCTCCCTCTCTTCCCTCCCTCCCACTCTTCCCTTTGTTCTTCTCTCCTTCCTCCATCCTTCCTATCCTCCTTCCCTCTCTCCTTCACTCCCCCTTCCTTCCCTTGCTGTCCTCTTTTTTCCCTCCCTCCCTCCCTCCCTCCTTCCTTCCTTCCTTCCTTCCTTTTCTCCCTCCCTTCCTCCCTCCCTCTCTTGCCTCCTTCCCTCCTTCCCTTCTTGCTCCCCTCTCTCCCTCCCTCCCTCCCTTCCTCCCTCCCTTCCTGCTTTCTTTCCTCCTTCCTTCCTTCTGGAAGTGGTAGAAATTATGAGGATATTGTGTTGGGATCTTGTGCCACAGATCGTCTTTCCAAAGCCAACTCCTACCTTTTGAATCCTGCATATTTCTTTGTCTTCTCCAACACCATCAGCAAGATATAAATGAAATAGGTGTCTGTGGGCTGGTTTGGGAATACCATTTGTAATGCTGCATATATGGGAACTTGTACTTGACACTCTATATTCCAAATATACAAATGAATTTTTTTTGGACACAACCTATTTGTAAATTGCCAATTCGCTGGAATAACAACAATCACAAAAGATTGTTGTTTTTGAGAGACCATTTGACTATTAATATCAGAGAGATTGTCATGTGCTTCCTGATTGGTTTAATTTCACCTGAGACTAATATTAAAGGAAGTATATTGTTCACATTACGGATACAGGTTCCTCAGAGCACCTATCTGTTAGGGATGAACTGACACATGGAAGTAAAAATAAGGGCAGTATTATTTCTTCAAAGGTACTCATCCCTTTTGGAAATGGTACTCAATTCTTTTTCTTTAAATGTCACAGAATTGCTGATGTCATCAGTAGGAAATCTAGTTTATGGACCTTCCCTCCTAATGATAGCAGTCATTCCTATGAAATGATACCTCCTTGCTAATATTGAGTTGTGGGGTGCTACATTGAGTCACTCAAAGAGGAGCTGAGAAATGAAACGAAGATTACATAGACCAGCCAACTACTGAGCTGTAAGATTTGGTATGCTATTTTCTACTGAGGATTGATTATTCTCCATTTCATGGCAATTTCTGTGTCAGTCTTTGAAAAGAAGTAAAACAATATAATAAGAGAGAAATGATAACTTATCATTGTTGATTCCTTCACAGACACTGGGATGGATTAAATGCTGACATATTTGCCATAAATACGGATATGGATGTCTGCCAATGCGAGAGTCACCCACGTATCTGCCAAAACAAACATAGTTAGGCACTATTTAAGATATCTGTCTTCAGAAAGTACAGCACTATACCAATTTTAAAAATTGATTTTTAAAGGTTATAATCAAACCCTCTGATCTATTCTTCCTATTTCCCCAAAAGGAGCTATTCTAGGAGTCAGGACATTCACTGTGCTTTGCTGAGGGAGGATGGGCCTAGGGAAGGGAGGCAGTGCTGCCTAGGGGCTTCTGGAAAGGAATTGCATAGCTTGGAAAATGAGCCAGAAACCCACACTCCAAGGCAATTTCCAAATGATCACAGCGGGAATTTTTGTGGCAATTTTGCATATATGACTTTCATACCTAATTGTCAGTGCTTCTGCACATGTGGTCCACATGTTTACCCCAAAGCATTTCTTGCCTCCAGCTGGAATATACTCGGAAATGACCTGTGACATTTTCACATTCACAAACTAAAAGTACCAATATCTATCCCTCAGTGTATCCACAAATGTTGTCTCTTTCCCTTTGTGCCATTTTCTGTTCGGTTGCCATTTCACAGGAATGGGTTGAAAGATGCCCCCAAGGTGATCTTCATGAATCCCAGTAAAGCAAAGACAGCCAATGTAAAGACAGAGGCCAATTGTTGTAAAAGGTCACAGCTGCTTTCATCAGCTGACACGTGAACCGCAGAAAAGGTACCATATCAATGAAAAGAATAACACGACAGCAAAATCAGGCACACTGCCTCCTCAGTTCCATATCCTGTGCAGGTTTGCAACCCGCCTTGCTGCTGGTGAGGCAGAGTGAGAGAGTATTTGCATTGGCTGGAAGGGACTTTTTTTTTTTTCTACAGGATAAAAATAGGTGGAACAGGAAGGCACCCATGCTTTTATGAAAGAAAATATGCTGGTTGCCGAGAATTAGGGTGACGTTTTTAAAAACGAACTTCTCTTACCGGAATTATTACTCTTACAGGGGTGGTGAGGTCAGAGTCAACTGTAGTCAACTGTAGTTACTATGGGTGTAGTTACTTGATGGGGAGCCATCCAAGAATGACGGGCTGTGACGTGGTTGAGCTTTGCAGAGGAGGCTCTAGCCTCACACTATTGCGGCTTGGCTTTTTCTGTCCGATGCATCCCACTTCTTATTCATACCTCAATGGAGTCCCCTCTTGCGTAAGTGAGAGGCCCCTTTGAATCCCAGAGCTGTTCACTGCCCTTCGTTGACCATACAGGCTTAACTAAAGATCTTTGGAAGGACTGGTTGCTCAGGTTTTTTTCTATTGCATTGGAAACATCAGTAAAGAGAAGTTTACATGAGCCAGCACATTAGAGCCAAATTACAGATGTAATTTAAAACAAACATATATACATACCTATACACATACACACATATACATATACACATATATATGGACTTAGCCCTCTAGACACTGGAATTTGAAACTGAAAATACGTATACGGGGATTTGGGGAATGACATTCTATTTAATTCTAATTTGAATGACTTTAACTTTCTACCGTTAAAAAAAAAACTACATGTTTTTGTAACAGCATGCACTGTTCTCAGTACTGGCACAGCATTTTGCAAGAAGAGTGTTTATTATTAATAATTAGCTAAGTGAGATGATTTTGCTACCAGGGTTTTAGTCTTGGCTCTGCCACCGGGCAGTAACTGTGTATTTGACCTTGGCCAGATCACTTAACCTTCTTGGTTTTGGTTTCCTGCTCTATAACCCATGAGGATTAAAATAGATCAGTGAGTCTCAAACTGTAGGCCTCAATCCACTAGTGAATCATGATCAGTGAGTGAGTTGTGATCAGCATTAAAAATTAAAAAAAAAAAAAAAAAAAAAAAAAGGAGGCTGGGTGTGGTGGTTCACGCCTGTAATCCCAGCTCCTTGGGAGACCAAGGCAGGCAGATCACAATGTTAGGAGAGGAAGACCATCTTGGCCAACGTGGTGAAATCCTGTCTCTACTAAAAATACAAAAATTAGCCGGGCGTGGCAGTGCACACCTGTAGTCCCAGCTACTTGGGAGGCTGAGGCAGGAGAATTGCTTAAACCCGGGAGGCGGAGGCTGTAGTGAGCCAAGATCACATCACAGCACTCCAGCCTGGGTGACAGAGTGAGACTCTGTCTCAATAATAATAATAATAATAATAATAATCATAAAGAAAAGAATAGAAAATGTTGGAGCACATTACATGTCGTATGACATATTATTGTTGCCAAAAGTTGTCATTTCCGTTAAATCTCTGTTTATATGGTTATGTGTGCACAGGGTTGCAATGTGAAATGTTTTTTCTACTATGGGGTATAATAAAAGAGATTGAAAACACTGAAATAGATGATCTCTAGGGTTTCTTCAGGCTGAAAATCCAAGACTTCCTAGCCATACGCATCAGTAACTACCATCAAAGTGCTCAGAGCATGGTTGAGAAAGTAGGAGCGGAGGAGTCTGTGCAGAGCCAGTCTCATGGGGAGGCACCATTAGCCTACTGAGAAGGACCCTTGAGAGAGAGAGTATGCACTCCATCCCCTCAGCAGCCAAGGCCAGCGAGAAAAGCACCCCAGGCTCCAGGGCATCCTGATTGTGTCCAGGGGATACTTCTGAGATCCCAGTGGCAGCCACCTCTCAGCCCTTCCCACACCTCTTTTCCTTCCCTCTCCCTTCGATTCTCTCCCTGCTACCCAAAAGAGCATGCAGGAGGGAGACATGATTAAGATTATTGTTGCAGTGATCTCAGGCACAAGAAAAAAGCACCACTGCATTTTCCCTCTTGTTCTCATTGAAAACCTGGAATATGAGACCATCTCTAAAAATGTCAGAGATCATTGAATGGCTGACAAGCTGCAAAGTGTGCATTTGAAGATCATGTGACTTGTCTCTAAAAAAATCTTCCTTGCACAAAACCTAGTTCCATTTATTCTGAAAGAGATTTGGTCTTGACAGGACAACTCTCATTACTGTTAGCAGGAACCATCTCACAATTGAACTAAACAGCAAAAAAATTTGTGGGTGGCAAATCCCTCTCTTGTTTCATGATGGAGGACTGGGTCTAGAAAGAAGGAAGAAGATGTGTGTACTCCCCTACCCTAATTTTCTCCCTAAACTTCATAAAAATAGGTAGTTGGTGTTATCCCATCTTTCTCTGACTCACCCATAGGAAGGGATGTCTTTTTGTAATTTACACAAAGGTGCCATATGGGCCAACAATAGTTCTGGGTATAAATTATTGATTGCAAAACTCTGTGATAGGTGTCAGAGGGATATTTGTTGAAAGAATAAAGGGGAAAGCAACTGAATGGTGCCTGGTAAGTCAAAAGAAAGTTCGAATTCCAGGCAGAAGGAGCAGAACACTGGAACATCTGGGGTTCTGTATCATGCAAAAGGCTTTTTCTCCACTGATTGGAGAGCCGATGTCATGGAAAGTTGCAATCAAAACCTGTCAGTGAGCAGAAATAAACCCGAGGATCAGCACCAACTTCAATAATGCAACTCATATTTAATAGGCAAAATTGAATCCAGAGCAGAGCTATCCCTACTATCATTTGGCAGACTTGAACTGAGTTGTATTGAGAATGCATTCATCAGCTTTTGATTTGACAAGAGATTCCTTGATCCTGAGTAAATCAAATATTTTACTGTGATATTCACAATAGATGAAGAAATAAAATTATTAAAAACTAATCTTATCGGAAGATTAAAAGAGTTTATAAGCCATTCTCTTCCCTTTTCCTCTTCATTATTTTAGTGAAACACACTTTCTGACTTGTTCAGATTTTAGAAAGTAACATATGATTTTGTAGTCTATCTTTAAAAGGATACTGCTTAAAAAGGCATATGTGTTTCTGATATAGATGTTTGGTGAAGGTGACTTTTCTCCAAAAAGATAATCAAATTAAGAAGTAGAACAAGTTGTTGGTGGCTGAGGAATATAAAGAAAGGAAAACATTGAGTTTAATGATATGACTCAATATTTTATATGCTTTAAATAAGAAGGTTTCACACAGTTGCCTAACAGATTGCTTCTTTACAAAATAAAAATCCCCACAATAAATGTCAGGCTACAACAGACATCTGAAAGCAAAAGTAGGTTTTTTCTTACTAGATGGCAGCATTAGAATGTCATTGACTGTGTTAACACCCCTTGGGTAATTCCATAACCCTTTACTGGGTTTACAATTATTGCTTGTAAACTTTACAATTATTGGTTACATGACAAAGGCTTAGGTAAGTTATTTGGTGCATATCTGGTCTTCACTCCCTTTGTTTACATCTTCCACTCTAAACACATTTATCCATTCAACAACTATTTATAGCATGCCTACAGTGTGTATGTGCTGCTGTCTGGGGACAACAGGGGTGAAAGACAAAGTTCCTGCCCTCAGGGAGCTTACAGTCTTGGGGAGAAAAAAGCATTGGGTAAGCATATACTATGTCAGATGGGAAGAAGGCAGGGGAGGGGGCTGGGGAGCTCCGAGCGCTGGGGTGGATATGTCATTCCATATAGTTCCAGGCACTGTTCCCAAAATGGTGGCTATATCATTATTTTACTGCTAAAGATGAAGAAAAAGCTTTGTTGCTAATGAAGAGAAACAAGAGGGTGGGTGGGGAAGCTATATAGGCCAAGAAAATAGGCACTTGTCTGTACCCCTTAGCCCAGTGGAGACTGGAGCAGGAAAGAAGGCACCAAACAGGAAATAAAGAGAGTGAACTGAAAACCAGGGATAAGCATTCTAAGAGCTTGGAATCTGGCCTTTCCTTTCAGAGAACGGCGCTATGGCTTCCCTAAAGAGTTCATGGGGTTTTGATGTCTCCTGGCAAGAAGGGCTGCAGGAGACACAGGCAGCTCTGCCTCATGTTAGGGCAGGAGGAACGAAAGGGAGGAAAGGGAGTGAGATCAAGGGAAAGCAACTGGCAACCGGAGGGAGGGCCCTGTAGACATTCCAGTTTTAAGAGTCAATCTTCCAAATCTCTCTTCCCTTGTTAAAAAAAAAAAAAAAAAAAAAATCTGAGATTAGAACAGAACCTGGAGTACAGATAAACAATTCTCAGGAATGTACTGTTAGTTCCATAGGACCTCAAATTGAGATTTTTAGAGAGATTGAGGATGCTTGTACATGTGGTTGTGTGGTTTGGTGGAGGGGCCTGGTATTGGTAGACTTATCTTCAAAATGTGCCGTCAAGGGGGCTTGTAATTTTTTTTTTTTTTTTTTGAGACAGTCTCGCTCTGTCACCTAGGCTGAATTATAGTGACATGATCTTGGCTCACTGCAGCCTCTGCCTCTGAGGTTCACGTGATTCTCCTGCCTCAGCCTCCTGAGTAGCTGGGATTATAAGCACGCGCTATCACTCCTAGCTAACTTTTTGTATTTTTAGTAGAGACAGGGTTTCACCATGTTGGCCAGGCTGGTCTCGAACTCCGGACATCAAGTGATCCACCTGCCTCAGCCTCCCAAAGTGCTGGGATTACAGGCATGAACCACCGTGCCTGGCCCAATTGTACATTTTTAACAGAGTATTAGTAAACTACACTATAGATTCCATCTATAAGATCAGCATCTAAAAGGTAAAACGAGTATTGATTATTAAGTTTAAAGGTTAGAAGCTATAGTTTTTCTGAATATGATGTTAGAAAAATTAAATAGCTTGGAATTTGTAACAGAATTCCCCAGTTATTTGTAAATTAAGATACAAGTAATTCCAGTTGATGAACATTTTTTTCATGTAGGTGGAAAGTTTTGCACTTAATTTATTCTTACCTTCAGACTGAAGCAAGCACCTTTTGTGTGCAAATTGAACGCCATATGATTTACATCTCAATCCAGCTCCTTCACTTCCTCTAGCTTGGAAACAATGATCTCTTTTGAATATTTAGTTTAGAGCACTCTATTTGGAAAAGAATCTTTCGGAAAATCTTTCCCATTAGTAGGTCTGTTTCAGGAGAGTCTGCAAACAAATAGGTCTAAGCTGCTTTCAGGAACAAACTGTCTTTTACAATCTCCTGTTCAGTTAAAGTAAACAAACACATTGACTAAAGACAGGCTCACTGGGCAGGATTTTGAGTTAAGCTTCAATCTACTGTAGATTCTCATTCTCCTTGAGCTGTGATTCTTACACATGTGTAGACTCCTCTCTGGAAGTTTGAGGGTGGCTGGTCAACTTGTTACATTCTTGACTTACGCCGTCTGGGGCACTAGTTCCTTTCTTTTGGCTAAGCTGCACAGATGATGGCCTCCCTTGGGGGTTCAACTTTGACTCTTGACCCTCTGTGGAACCATCTATGAGCTCAGTGAGAGGGTTTATGTGGGCCTGGGGAGATGTGAACAGGTCTCTTGCCTTAGGAGTGACATTAACATCAGCTTGTCTTCTTCCTTTGATGGATGGCATCATCTCTAACATGACACCTACCCAAATTTTTAAAATTTCCTGACTTCTCGGTAGAAGAAGGCTAAAGAATAACCTTTTCTCTCCCACTGAGAAATAATCCTTTATGAAACACTATTTTACTGTCAACTATTGGATAAAGTTTATCCAATTTTCTTGTTTCTCTTTCTCTTCCTTCATATTTGATCTACTATGCTGGGCTTTACCTCAAGCTTATAAACCTTATTTGAATGGGATATGAGCTTCTGATTTGAAATCATGATCAGACTGCATAGATAACTGTCTTTGTAGAAATTACCTATAAATAGGCCTTTATGTCTCTCTTTTCATATATACATGAATATGAATATATATATATACACATTCTAGTTTAAATCTGTACAACATTAAGTTTGTAACCAAACACTATTTCCTTATAAAGTTTCTAATTTCTACTTTAATGCCTTTGACAGCAATGTACTTGAATTTTAACATCAGTCTATCTCTACAGCATGATTGTAATACAATTCTTAAAACAGGTTGAAATAATAAACAGTCATTTTTGAAGGTCAAAAAGGGTCAAATATTGGCAATTTAATATGGTTCAACCTGGTATAATGTCCATCATTCAGCAAATACTTGAGTGCCTTAGGCCAACTGTCACAGGAGGTTCAAAAATGAGAATGACATAGTTCCTCCTTGGAGTCTCTAATCTGTACACCACAACTAGAGTACCAAGGAGAAAGTGATCTTATTTTAAAAGGGGAAGAGCAACTCTCTGGTTTGGAGGAGGGGACCATGCTTTTCAATGGCAATTCCTTACATCATTGTAGTGCTTCAAAGTCCACAGAATCCCATTATAAAGCCCTGTCCCCAAGAACCATAGGTTCCCCAATGTCTCCTGAGCCAAGGTCAGATTCTTTAGTTGGGCATTTAAGTACCTATCTGAAATTATTTTTTCCCTTATATGCTTTCACATCAATTTCTGCTATTCCCTCCTCCTGGAATGTTCTTTCCTCCCAGTTCAAAGGCAGTAGAGCGACATAGTTAAGAAAGTGGCCACTGGACACCTATTGTCTAGGTTTAAATCCTAGCTGTGTAAGCCTTGGCAAGTTTGATCACTGGATGCCTCAACTTACTGTAAAAGAGAAACAATATTAGTGTGACCTCAGAGGACTGTGTATATTAAATAATTTATTACATGTAAGCGCCCAATAAATGTTGTCTGTTATTACAATTTCTGCATTTCCAAGTCTCACTTATCTTTCAAGACTCTAGGCAAGAACCACCTTCTCCCCAAGGACCCCTCCAGAGTCTTTCCTTTCCCCGGTTTCCCACAGCACATTTGGAATTGTTACATGACACTTTTTATGTTGTTTTTTAGCATCTATATCTCATCTCCTCTACTAACCTGTAAATGTTTGAAGTTAGAAGCCTTCAATGCAATGTTGCAATGCAATTCTGACACTACCTTCCCAGAACAGGTGCAGGCTCTACAGGCTAAGGGCACAGTCTTCAGCAGAACTGCCCTTACATCAGATTCAGACACCAGCTGGACTTCGGGAGTCCCCAGACCACCTGCACTTCTGACCAACTGGCTACAAACTCAGGGGTTCCTGTGACCCCATCAAGTTTGATAACACAGAACTCAGGGAAGGGGCTGTACTTATAATTACAGTTTTATTATCAAGCACACAAATCAGGACAAGCTAAATGAAGAGACACAGAGGGCGAGGGTCTCAAATGCAGAGCTGCTGTGTCCTCTCAGTGTGGATACAGAATGTGAGTTTTCTGGGCACGATGATATGTTCACCAACCAGGAAGCTCATCTGAGCTTTGGATACCCAGAATTTTTATTGGGGTTTTGTTATGTAGGCATGATTGTGTGAATCACTGGTCACATGATTGAATTCAATCTCCAGTCCCTCCCTTCCCTGGATATCTCCTGGCTTAAAGCCTCATCACATAGTCGGTTTTTCTATCATGACTAGCCCCATCCTAGGTCATCTCCTTATCAGAACTCACGTGGGGCTCGGGACCCACCATGAATAACCAAGGCACTCCTATCTCTCAGAAAATTCTAAGCTCCCAGGAGCCCAGGACAAAGACCAGACAAATTCTTTATTACAGAATAGGAGGCTGGCTGCCACAGCTCACACCTGTAATCCCAGCACTTTGGGAGGGTGAGGCAGGCAGATCACTTGAGGTCAAGAGTTCGAGACCAGCCTGACCAACGTGGCGAAACCCTGTCTCTACTAAAAATACAATAATTAACTGGGCGTGCTGGCATGTGCCTGTAATTCTAGCTACTAGGGAGGCTGGGGCAGGAGAATCGCTTGAACCTGGGAGGCAGAGGTTGCAGTGAGCTGAGATTGTACCACTGCACTCAAGCCTGGGTGACAGAGCAAGACCCTGTCTTAAAAAACAAAAACAAAAACAAAAAAAGAATAAGAGCCATATCTCCATATCTGATTCATCTTTTAATGCTCTCCAGGGCTTAGTACAATGCTTTGTACATAATAGGCACTCACATTTATTAAAACAATGGGCAAAGGTGGGCTTGAGGAAAATAATGCTGGCAATTCATGTAGGATGGATCATAGAGACCAGTTAAGACCTACTGTAATAGACTGATGTTATTTCATGGACTCTCTCAATATTTCATTGATGGTGAGACTGAGGAATTATAAACTTTTAAAAAATTAAATTGTTCTATTGCTCCCCTTCCTCCCAACTATAAAGTCCTGCAGTAATTTTCCATATGTTAAATTTATTCAAGAAAACCTTCTACTGGGAAGTTAAAGCGAGTCTCAACTGCAAAGAACTTTGGTCTTCTCATTTATTTAAGTAATTAGAATGAACAGCATGTAATAACGTTGCAAAGAAAGGCCTCCTACTCAGTGTTGCCATTCCTAATATCCTATCAGGAGTTTTGACAACGCTTGTCATGAAGATCCATTCACAACATTTACACCCCATGATATTGAGGATTTGCTTCAAAATAATCCTGGGGAGCATGGGGGAAGTACAAACGAAACACAAATGGTCATGAGTTCATAATTATTGAAACTGGTGGTGGGTGACAGATTTCTTTACACTTCTCCTGTAATTTTTATATCTATTTTTGTGGGATTATATTTATACCACATTCTTTATCCTTTGGTATATTTTTTGGCAATTTTTCATGACAAAATTTTTTTTTTTTAATCTGTATCTCCAAAGCTGAAGACCTCACACAAAGTGTACAGAACTGGGGGCCATTCCACCTTAGGTAGCAGATCTTAAAAAATGGTACTCCAGGCCAGGCGTGGTGGCTAACACCTGTAATCCCAATACTTTGGGAGGCTAAGACCAGGCGGATCACCTGAGGTCAGGAGTTCGAGACCAGCCTGGCCAACATGGTGAAACCCCATCTCTACTAAAAATATAAAAAATTAGCCAGGCATGGTGGCGGGCACCTGTAATCCCAGCTACTCAGGAGGCTGAGGCAGAAGAATCACTTGATCCCGGGAGGTGGGGGTTACAGTGAGCCTAGATCATGCCACTGCACACCAGCCTGGGGGGACAAAAGTAGAACTCCTTCTCAAAAAAAAAAAAAAGAAAAGGTACTCCACCCAACTGATGTGTGTGTGTAGCATCCAACATCCAAAGGTGGATCAAGCGGCGGCAATGTTTGGGTGCCAGATATTACTGCTGCCCTGAGACCACCTTCATCCCTCCTCCATGAGCTAAGCATCACTTCATTTGGTGAACCCTATGTAAGCCAATCCTTCCGGTGGAAACACTGATATTTAAAGTACCTGTGAGTTCTAATAATTACTTCCAAATGCTTCGTTTAGAGTCATGGAAGTAGAAAACTACATCAAACAAAATTGGCTTATTCTTTGGGAGACGATGGAATCAAAGTCAAAAATAACACTAATACCAGATTGTTGCAGGACTGTGAGACCAAGCCACCCTAGATGATGTCTTGGCCAGACGGACAAACTTTATAAAACAACAGAAGACAAGTCAGGAGCACACAGAACGTGATTTTTCAGCATTAAAATCAAAACTGTAATGAATCGGAGTAGAGACAAATTCACATGGGCTAAGCAGGATATTTATGAACTGTATAGCTCAGCCCTAGCTGCAGAAGCTGCCCAAATGGCTAGCTGCAGGCAAGATGAAGGAAGGGCTCCAGGGGCACACAAAGGGCACGTTGCAAGAGACTTTTGGAGGTCCTGCTCCTGCTGGTATACCCCCCAACTCTGGGAGTACAGTGTAGTTCTCAGAGAAAATGAGGCTCACTTGGAGCATAAACTGAAAACATTTTTTGCACAAGCCCAGATGTAGGTGGCTGTTATGAAGTCTGTTTAACTAGAGGGATTACAAATAGCAAATTGCCAATAAAGAGCTGGCTTTTACGAGTTTGAAGGGAATCTTAGTGATTTGCCTCAACTCCAAGAACTAAAGCATCTTAGATTAGAATACAGAAGCCCCTAAACAGAATTCTTAAGAAAAAAGTTAAAGCTAATATTTGGTACATATGAAATATCTCTCTCTCACACATATGCAAACCACAAAACATAATACACTGAACACTTACAACCTAAGTGTTATGTCCAATTTAAGAACTGGAACACTGCCAATTGCATTCACCTTTGGGTGGTTCTTCTCACCCTCCTTCCCTCCACATCTACCAGCAATCACTATCCCGAATTTTCTATTTATCATTTTCTTGCTTTTTATCACTTTATGAATTTCTTAGAAATATATGGTTTGGCTATGTTTGAGCTTTATAAAAATGGCATCGTTATATCTGTAGTCTCCTGGGACTTGCTTTTTCCCGTCCTCTTTTTTTTTTGCTCAACATTATGTTTCCAAGCTTCATCCATAGCTTTATGAGGAGCTGTAGTTCATTCATTTTCAGTGCTGTATAATAACCCGTTGTGTGAAAAGACCCCGAATGCCACTGATTTACATCATCACCATCTGTTGATGTTGTCAGACTTGTGAATTTTTGCCAACCTAGTGGGTATAAAATGATATCTCACTGAAGTCTTAAATTGCATTTCCTTGTTTCTCATAAGGCTTAACATCTTTACCTATGCTTATTTGCCATTTGCTTTTCTTTTTCTGTGCAATGCTTGTTTATGCCTTTTTCCACTCTTTTTTTCTATAGGGCTGTCTTTTTTCTATAGGGCTGTCTTTTTTCTTACTGATTTTGTGAGTTCTTTTTTTTTTTTTTTTTTTTAAGTGAAAGCAAGTTTATTAAGAAAGTAAAGGAATAAAAAAATGGCTACTCCATAGGCAAAGCAGCCAGGGTTCTTTATGTACTAAGCAGCATGGGTTTTTAAAATCCATTTATCAATCTGTTGATCTTTAACATGTCAGGTGTAGAGCATTTAGAACTGGAAAGACCATTTGAAATACCTGGTTCATCTCTCTCATTTTACTGAGGAGGAAAACTGAAGTGCATGGAGGTAAAGTTACTCTCCCAGTACCACAATTTGTGTTTGTACCATTGCTGAGGTGAGCACCTGGACCTTCTAACCCCAAATTAAATTATTCTCCTATGTGACAACCTCCTTTAATGGTTTTTTCTTATTTATATTAAAAAATTTTAAAGTACCCAAGTAATAATACATGTTCATGGTAGAAAAAGAAAACAAAAATTAGCAAAATGAGGAAAATAAAAATCAGTTTTAATCCCACCTTCAGATGCAACTATTCTCTGTTTTGTATTTCCTTTCTGGATAATAACTATAACGGATCATTATTATGAAATGCTTACTCTGTGCTAGTTATTATAGAGTGCTTCTTACAAAATGCCAGGCATTTTGTAAACACTCTTCATGTGTGGACTGTTTAATCTTCTGCACAACCCTATGATGTAGATTATCACCATTAGTCATAGGCAGTGTGGCAGGCAGAATGACAACCTCCCTGAAATGTCCACATTCTAATCCCAGGAACCTGTGAATGCGTTATGTTACACGGCAAAGGGGAATTAAGATAGCAGACAAAATTAAGGTTGGTAATTGGCTGATCCTGAAATAGCAAGAATATCCTAAATTACCCAGGTAGGCCCAATGCAATCAGAAGGGAAGAGGGAGACACAAGAGGCAGCATGAGAGTGATGGGATGTGAGAATGATTCAACCAGCCTTTGCTGGCTTTGAAGGTGGAGGAGGGGGCCAGAGTCAAGGAATGCAGGAAACCTTTAGAAACTGAAAAACCAAAAAATGGATTTCTCCTTTTGGTACTTCAGAAAGGAATGCACCCCTGCTGACACCTTGACTTTAGCCCAACAAGGTACACAGAATGACAGCCCCAAAATATCCACATTCCAAACCGTGGAATGTGTGACTGTGTTACCTTATATGTCAAAAGGAAGTTTACAGATGTGATTAAGACTCTTGAGAAGGGGAGATTATCTTGGATTATCTAGGTGAGCCCAATGTAATCATAAGGATCTTTAAAAGAAGGAGGCAGGAGGATGACAGTCAGATGTGATGACAAAAGCAGGGGATGGAGTGCTGTGCTTTTAAGACAGAGGAAGGGGCCACAAGCCAAGGAATGCAAGAGGCCTCTAGAAAAGGTAAAGAAACAGAATCTCCCCTTGAGTCTCTGAAAGAGTATGGCCCTGTTGACACCTTGATTTTGGCCCAGCAAAACCTATTTTGGACTGACCACTAGAACTGTAAGATAGTAAATGTATGTTATTTTAAACCACTAAGTTTGTGGGAATTTCTTACAGCAGCAATAGGAAACTAATACACCTAGTTTACAACTGGCCAAGGCCACAGAGCTGGCTAGTGGCAGAGACAGGATGTGACTTCAAGCCATCTGGCTTCAGAGCCCATATCTGTTACCATTATGACATAAGCATACATGGACACATAGAGATTTAAATAGTACATCCATCTCAATGAATGCAAACCTTCCATATTATTTTGATAGTCATTCAGCATCACCATATTAAATAGTTGTATCCCACTCAATAAGTATACCACTCCCCATATTTTATATAATAAATCCCTTATTATTCAATACATAGGTTGTTTCTAATGTTTCAATATTGTACTACCAGCAGTGATAAACATCTTTCTAGTGATATTAATTATTTCTTTAGGAAAAACTCTTAAAATTAGAAATGCTAGGTCAAGTTACCCCCAAAAAAGATTGCATTGGAATATAATGCAAAATAAAACATGCAACCAGAAGTCGGAGCATCTCTGCCTTCTTTTTCTGTAACACTCTTGGTATTAAGCTATTTTTCTTATCCATGGTACATAATCGTATTTTTGTTTTTGAAGGTTTTAGCTATAACACTATTTCTTCTGTAGATTCATAGCTGTTAGAGCAAAAGGGTATTTAGAGGTGATTTAGTCTAAACCTTTAAATTATAGGTAAATTCCCTGAGGCCCATAGAGGTGAACTGACTCACTAAAAGCTCTCCTTACAGGGGTGCTTGGTGAGAACACCCCCTCCTGACTCCAAGGCTAGTTGTCTTTCCACATCTGCTGCAAATGTCATGAGGCTAGCCCTCAAGTTGGGACCGTTATTATTTTTTCTCTTCAAGTCATGTGAAAAATATCGTCCTTTTAATCAGAAGCATATTTTAGGGGCTGCGGAATAATAAGCACCCACATATCCAGTATTAAAAGATCAACTCCAGCCCTTTCCTGGAGTGAGCCTATTTTCATTTTCTCATTGTGAAATGTGGTAGGATTGATGGCAGACAATAACTCCCCTCCTCCCCCAATATTTTATTAAGATCCGTTCTTACAAAGGATAATCGGAGGTTTTCCATCATCACCTCGTTGTCTTTTTTCTAACTTGGTTCGTCTGTTACCCAACAGTTGTAAGGTTACCTCATCCTGGAATCTGATGTACACAACGGTATGCAAACTCTTTCCTTCTCTCCGAAGCAAACAATGAAATGGGAAAACATACTGCCATTTTCTGACCTCAATCGCTGAGGGTGGACCCCGCACGTTACATCAGCAGGCTGGCTCCATTACACTGCCCTGCGCTGTGCTCGAGCTACTGAAATATTGATTTTTACAGAGCCGGCGCACACACACTGAAAAATCAATATTCCAGTGCACACAACATAACAGGCAGCAGAGCGGGGACCCACTCCGAGGCCCAGCAAGCACTGCCGCCGGGCCTTGACCGAGGGGGGGCGGAGGGCTGAGGAGACAATGCCTGGGGAGAGGCCCCTGCAAACCCGGGAATGGTCAGATAAACAAGCAAGTGTGGAGAGGGAAGAGAAAGGAGAGTGGAGACAAAGATCCTTGAGGATAAAACAGTTGGAAGGAGCAATGATTTATCTTTCCATAGGGGGAAATGGGGAGAAGGAAAGTAAATTAAGAAGAGTGGATGGGAAGAATTTTCCAGGTAAGAATCTTCCCATAAAAACGTATCTTATGTTTTTCTGTATCACTGGGTCAGACTTAAGATGGAACCATTATAAAGATGATACACATACTTTGTTACCTGAGGGGAAAAATAACTAGGCCAGTTCTGAGAAATATTTATATTTTTAAAAATGCAGTCCCCTTCTTTTTCGTTGGTGACTACAGGCCGGCATCAGAGTCCGATTTATAACATGGGCTCTACCTTTGCAATGCAGTTACTTTCTTTTCCTTGGGGAGAGGGAAGGAAGGAAGACATCCTGGTCACGTGGTCATTCATCAATTTCCCTTTCTTTCTAGAAAAGCATCTTCTTTGGCGTGCTTGGGGAACCACATTAAAACTGATTCTTTCTACGTGCCCGTGACCTCTTCTTAGAGAATTCTGGGCGCCCCCGAGTCACACCCCCATCTAGATGCGGGAAGGAGTACGTGTCCCTTGGTTCAGTCTCGGGTGCCCAGTACCCAGCAGACGTCAGGGCGGAGGAAAACCGGGCTTTCGGTTAGTCCTTGTAGACGTGTTAAAAAAAAGGTGCAGAACTGGCATTTTTACTACTTTTAGTTAGCAATTTGGCCTCTTTATTTGGGGATGGGTGGTGGGCAGTTTATTAAAAGAAATGACTTTTAACCTTGATGAATTCTTGATTTTGCTTTGTCCTAGAATTCCCTTACCGGGAATCTCGCATTTAGTTCTCAACTCCCTGCCAGGGGAGGAAACTGTCCTCCCGAGGTTTCCATTTCGCACTCTGCCCTGCAGGCAGCGTCGCCGCCTCCTCCTCCCCAGTCAGGAGAGACCGGGCCCAGGAAGCGCTCGGGTTGGGTTTGGAGGAGGGGGCTCCGGGGGAAGCGGGCATTCAGGGGCACCTTGCAAAACGCTAACTCCTTGGGCCCAGCGGGGCTGGCCGGGGACAGAGCCCGGCCCGAATGTCGCGGGAGGCGGCACAGGCAGGCTGGTAGAGGCTGGTGGGCAGGAGGGCGGGGCGGAAGTCGAGCCAGGTGGCCACCTGGAGCGCCCCGCCCTCCCAGCACCGCCTCTGGCGGGGCCGGCCCGCCGCACCCCCGCCCCCGCCCCCGCCCCCACGCGCCCCCGCCCCCGCCCCCACGCGCCCCCGCCCACCCCGCCCCCGCCCCCCGCCCCCAGCCCCGCGCTGCCGCTCTATTTGCATAAGGAGGCGTTTCCCGGGCCCGCCCGGGGCGCACGTGACCCCGGGGGAGGCGGAGGGAACCTGCTGACTTGACACGAGCCGCTGTGCGGCTCCCCTTGGCGCGGAATAGCGAGAGCAGCCGTGACCTCCGACCCCGCCCGCCGGCAGCCAATAAGAGCGCAGGTCGTCTCCAAACCCAAAATTTCCACGTCGGCAAAAGTCAAGATGGAAGGGAGCGGAGCGGAGCGCGAGGGGGGAGCCGGCCCGGGAATGCCTGGTGGCCGGCGCTGGAGGGCAGGCTGGGGAGCCTGCGGCGGGCGCACGAGGGGCCACTCGCGAAGGCGTCCCGGCCCAGCGCGACCACCGCCTCTAGCCCCGGGAGCCTCTGGGCGCCCCGAACTCCGCCAGCCGCCCGTGCTCCCCGGCCCGGGGGACGCAGCCCACTGCCCCTCCGGCCTTGGCTCTTAGGGGTGGCGGGGGATGGAACGGTGGCGAGGGTTTGGGGGAAGATGGGAAAGCACTTTCCAGACCTGTTGCACGCGCGCAACAGCTGTTCAGGTGCGGTATGTGGGGGGAGGGGGTCTGCTAGAATGGGGGACAGAGTGGTCGCTTCTGCTGCAGGGAAAAGGGGTGCCAGGCGGGGGAGAAGAGCCGTGTTGGGGACTGTGTGCAAGGTTGTGCGGGAACGGGGTCCGCGGGAAGCGCTGCCTGATGGGGCAGGGAGAATCCCAAAGAGTGGGTGGGTAGAAGGGAGGGGATGGGACGGCTTCGACCCGAGTTCCCGGGGCTGGGCGCGGACGGCCGGAAGACCGGGAATAGAGTATTGGGAATGGCTGGGGAAGGGGAGTCTCAGGGGAGGCCCCGCAAAGCGGGGCTTTCTTGGGCCGTCCCATCTGCGGGGCTTTTCCCGGGCCTGTATTTGCTCCCCCCATTTAACTCTTCCAGCTCCGAAAATTCGTCCTCGTGCAGCGCCCCCGCCCCCAGCTTTCCAAATGGGAAGGTAAAAAGTTGCCACAAGTTAGGTAGAGTGAGTTAGCTGCTGGCAAAAGTTTAAATAACTACTGGGGAGGTGGGGGTTCGACCAGGAATGGGGGTTATAATCTGAGGACGGGTAGGAAGGAAGGAGAGTGTGCGATTCTTGCAGCCCATTTGCTGTGACATTGCGACCAGAATTTGTCGAATCGGGCTGTTAAAACACCGTTTCTGTTGGGCATTTGCTCTTGCTGACTGCGGCAGTAACTTTCCATAATTAATGACCCGTTCCATTATCGGTCGCATCCTGAGCTAAATTGCTTTTAACGAGTTACTCTTCTTTGTCTTAGCTGGGGGGTGGGGGAGCACACCTGCAGGAAGAAACTTCTGGAGAAAGCACGTTTGGTCTTTTGAGGCAAAGTTCTGAGACACTCCGACTCTGAGTATGATAGAAGTCAGTGCACTACAGAACTTTGTCTCTAGAGGCTGTGGTCGCCGCTACCGCCAGTGCTCCAGACGCCAGGCCGAGTGGCCCTGGTGGCCACGTCGCTGCGCCTTTCCCTTGGGGGAGGGGCGAGGCCAGAGGGGGTCCAAGTGCAGCACGAGGAACTTGACCAATTCCCTTGAAGCCAGTGGGTTAAACACTGTAAATGGGACCAAAATTACCCCAAATCTCTTACTTCATCTTACCCTGGTGAACTCCTGACTGCAGAAGTTTTTGGTTTAAAGAAGAAAAAAATAAAGCTTTGGACTTTTCAACGTTGCTTAACAGGTACTGAAAGACTGGCCTCACTTAAACTGAGACAGGAGAGGAGAGTTGCAGATTTATTAGTGGGTGTGTTAGTGTGCAGTGCCTTGCAGGAATTTAAACTCTCTACCCTTAAAGAAGGAAATATATTTGTACAGAAGCCACGGATAATGGTCCTTTTACTCAAGTGACCTGCTGAATAAATGACAGCCTGCAGGGATTGAGTTTGGAGATCTAGTCTCAATTCTGCTTCCGATTTAGGTGCAGTTCACTTTTGTTTTTTAAAGTAAGTTTTATTAATGGAAAGGAAGAACTTTTTCCAAGAAGGCATTTTGAAAGACACTGGGGGAGGGGGACATTTATGCTTTTGGGCTGTGGAGATACTTTAGGTGGACTGCTCTCTCATCCCTAGTGGAATGGAGGTTTGGGTTGGTGAGTTCCTATCAATAGCCTGCTCTGTATAGCGGGTCAGTGACTGGCACCAAATTGTAGTCCTGTTCCGTAGACATTGCGCTGTTTTGGTTTTATGAGCTTTTGGCCAGGCACAGGACGCAGGGTGGTAGGCAAAAAAGGAAATGGTTCCTGTCCCCGTGGTGCTGACAGGTAAGGGAAGGGCCTTCTGATATATTTTATGGGATGCTTCGGAAGCCTTGGGGTTGCTTGTTTGTGTCTCTGGGAAGCCCTTGATAAAACCAGCTTTTTTTTTTACTTAGGTATATTCCAGTTTATCATCGGGAGAGGGATGATAATGGAGGAAGGCTCAATGAGGGAGAAAGTATTCAGTTGCTTGATGTTAGAGCTTAATCGCAGGACCTACCAGTTGCTTTTCACAGGAATACTGTGTCTTGATCCTAAGGCAGCATGTGTTCTCTTTTGTGTGGCCATTATCCATTCTCCCACTTTTCCATCAGTGACCGTTTTGCTTTTGTTCCTCAATCCTTTACCCAAAAATGGCTGAATTATCTCTGTGCAGTTAAATAAAGTGATCCAAACTCAAGTACGTCTTGTGTTCATTTGAGATGAATGTGAGGTGTGCTTATGTGAGGAAGAGGATTCTCTTTCCTGGTTCTTATGTATGTACATCTCCACAAGATAGTCTGAAAATACTGAATTCTAAGAAAACTTAAATCAACTTTGTAGGAGAATGGGAGGGTAAAGGGTGGAGCGGTTGACTGGGAGAGTAGTCATCTGTACAAAGGAATTAGGTCAGGATTTCTCACCTCCGGAGAAAGGTAAGGTTTGGCGTCCCTGACATGATTCAGTCTGGTTGGACTTCTATGCTTAAATGATTTGTGTTTCTCCTGTTTGTGACCACAAATGAGTTAAGGACTAACCAAGCAGGAGGGCTTTGGTTTACTCTGGTGCTAAGGATGCCAGGAATAGGAACTGGGAAAATCGGCAGTCTTGGGGTGTTTACTGTAAACCTGGCATGGTCTCATGGACCTCAGTCATTTAGCAATCAGTGTATTTTCACCTCCCAAGCATCAGGTGTGACTCTAAACGTTAAGAATGCAGCAGTGAACAAAATAGGCCCCGAACCCTGCCCTCTTGGAGGTCTGTCTCATGCAAGAGGTAGACAATACAAATATAATCAGAAGGGTGATAAACATGTTAGGGAAGGAAGAACAAGAAACGCTGGGGAGGCCATGGTTTTGATTTAACCCAGATCGCCGGGCAAAGGAAACCATCAGTAGCAACCTACTTTGCATGGCCCTGGCACTCCTGTCTTTATTTTAGATACTTCATGTGAATGAACCAAACAGGTGCAGCTGAAACTTTAGTTCATGCATCGCTTAATGGTGAGGATAGGTTCTGAGAAATGTGGTGTTAGGCGATTTCATTGTTTTTGCAAACATCACAGAGTGAGTGTTCTTAAACCTGGATGGTAGGTTGTATGCCATAGCCTAGTGCTTCTGGGCTACAAACCTGTGCAGCATGGTACTGTACTGAGTGCTGTAGGCAAATGTAACACAATGGTAAGGATTTATTTAACCATACAAAAGGTACAGTAAAAATACAATATAAAATGTAAAAAAAGTTACACCCATATGGGACACTTAGCATGCATGGAGCTTGTGGAACTAGAAGTTGCTTTGGGTGAGTCAATGAGTGAGTGCTGAGTGAATGTGAAGGCCTAGGACAGTACACTGTTGTAGACTTTATAAACATAAGCTTAGGCTACCCTATATTTAAAAAAACATGTTATGACATGACAGCTATGACATCATTAGGCTGTAGGAATTTTTCAGCTCCATTATAATCTTTTGCGACTACTGTCATATATTTGGTCCATTGTTGGCTGAAATATCCTTATGCAGTACATGACTATATATCACTCAACACTGGAAGCCTTTAACTTTTTAAAGAACATTTTAAATTTCAAATGCAAGGGTTGGGAAATATGGGGGGATGCAGAGGAGCTGGGAAGCCACGGTGCTAGGTCACTGATTCCCCATTTTGTATAATCTCCCACCACATCTTCTAGCAGTAAAATTCTAGGATTCTACATAACCTTGCATTTCAAAGAGTGTTTATGCCAAAGAATTTGAGTGCTCTCAAATATTCTTTAAATAGTTGGGAGTGGGGTGGACAACATATTTGTTGGGATCCCACAAGAGTGCTATAGTCGAGTCCACAGGTGATGTTCAGGAAGCACTTCTTCCCCTAAGCTTGTCTCTTGTTAATTGATGTAAATTTTCTTGTTCATGGGGAGGTATATACAGGGAGATCTCCTGGGATAATCACTGCAGACACAGGGGCGACCTTAAATATGAAAGCAGTAGGGAAAAAAAAGGCAGAACTCATTGTTCCCACAGCTATAGTTGATGTGTGAGGAATGAACAACCCGTGTTGGTTTGGTTGTGTTGGAGGAGCCAGCTGGAAGGAGGACAGTGTCTCTTCTGCAGACCCCCAGCAATATTAGACTTAGGTCTTGCAATTCTGATCTGTGAATTAATTAAGTGGGCACTAGGAGAGCCAGGAGTGTCTCCACACAGCAAAGAGACACTCCTGAAATTACCTCTGATTTGCTTCTTAGATATTCCTCTTTCTTTGCCAGTTAATAGAAGAAACAAAAAATAGCTGGTTAAGAAGTACTTAATTTGTGCAAAGCACTGTTGTAACCATTCACATATGTTAAATCATTTATTCGACGAGGTCAGTACTGTTAATATCATTCCCATCTTATGGATAAGCAAACTGAGGCATAAAGGGATTAACTAACTTGCCGAAGACACATAGCTGGACAGTGGCTGAAGCCGCTGGACAGTGGCTGGGCAGTTTGGATTAGTCTGTGATCTTAGCAGCTGTGCTGTACCGGGTATCATTTAGTTGTCCAATTGGTTATGGCATAGTACAAAGCCTGGGAGTCTAGGTTTAAAGTTAAGAACACTGAACATAATTAGGGCTTAGCTCAATGCAAATCTTCAGTCTGTCTGTAGTATGTAAGATTGGTTTCCAGGGCCTAGTGGTAGCATTACTTTGGGGATTATTTTTACTACTTTGAATCTCCTGATCACTTTTGCCACTGGACAGAATTGAATGCTGAGAAGAATTGCAGTTTCTTCAAAAAGTGTCCTAGTTGGTGTACTACAAGAAAAACAATAGAAGCAGAAAATAAGTTGCATTAATGCATTCTTTCAAGGAACTTTGAATTCTTTACCATGTGTCAGCTCCTGGATGTAGGCCATTTCAGTGTGATACACACAGCGTGCTGCTAAATCAACCTGGAATATCCGGGAAGGTTTCCCAGAGGAGGTGACAGCTGGATATTGGAGGATGAGTAGGAGGTACCTGAATGAAGGGAGGAAAGGGCATTCTAGTTCAAGGGAACAGCAAGTACAGACTTATGTAAATATGCAACAGTATGATGTGTTTGGGAATCAGCAAGTCTTTATGTGTGGCAGGCAGATGAGCAACAGGAAATGAGGCTAGGAGATTGGCAGGGGTAAACCAGGAAGGGTCCTGTGTGGTACCTGTAAACATTTGAACTGCATCCTGGAAGCCATGGGGATCCACAAAAGCCCGTAAGCAGGAAAATGGCCTGATCAGCTCTGCTTTTGTAGAAAATGTATTCTGGCAGCAGAAGGCAGGGTGAGTTGTCGGGAGGCAAACTAGCCAGTTATGAAGCTGTTAAGAGTCATGCAGAGAAGACATGCTGAAAGCCAGTGGCATAGACAGGAGGGGTGTGGGTGGGCATAGTATGAGAGCAGGAAGACCCACTGACCTGGGGCAACACACAGGAATGTTCAGGGCAGTCTGTTCCTGAGGCCCTTACATACATTTTGCCGATTAGTACTAACCCAGGGAATAAAATTGGCGCTCAGCTGCATTGTGTATGATATTTCGAAACATTAAACTTGCTTGGCTGTAATCCCAAATTAATTCTGGAAGGGTAATATTGGAAACATCTCTTTAACTCTTTATAGCATATTGAAAATTTCACCCTCATTTGTCAAATCTAAGAAATTAACCATTGCCAAAGCACACTCCAAAGGGAAGGGGGCACTGAAGAGAGGCTGCTGAAAGGAATATTACACAGGGTGTGGGCAGGGTTGAGGGAGGCCAGCCAGGAAGAGGGAAGTACTCTGGTGCTGGCAGCAGTGGGAAGCTGTGACCACTCCCAGCCATCAAGGGGCGACTGGAGAGAACAGCTCCTGGGGGGAGCTGAGGCTGTAGGAGAGGGCTGCCCGACAGGAGCTGGGGCATTTGGTGGAGGAAACCAAATGCCACTGCCAACGCACAGCTAAGCAAGGAGGGAACCAAGGGAGTGAATACCCTGATACGGTCCAAGGAGGGCGGCCTCCAGTGGTTAAGATGGCGGGGTGTGGACATGGAGGGTCAAATGGGAAATTTCCAGCATCGTTTTTTGTTTGTTTGTTTTTTGGTCGCATGTCACATCTATGAATACATTTTTAAAAACCTATAAGAGAAAAAGTTGGTTGAAGAATTCCTAAAACTTCCTCGTATTCAGGGTCCTCATGTCTGGGTTTTTGTTTTTTTTTTTTTGCATAGTGTCATCTTCTGCATCATTAAGAACACAAGCCAAGAAGCAGTATTTCTTAAAAGAGTGTTCTGCTATTGTCTCTGGATCCAAGCCACTGATGCTCTTTTTGCAAAGTTTAATGCTGGGCCTTTTCCCTCCTGCTTTTAATTGTGGTGAAATATACATAACATATAATTTACTATTTTGACCACTTTTAAGTGTACGTTCCAGTGGTATTAAGTACATTCACATCGTTTGTTGTGCAACCATCATCACCATCCACCTCCAGAACTTTTTCATCATGTCAGACTGAAACTCTGTACTCATTAAACAGTAACTCACCGTGATGCTGGGGTCTCCTCGGTCTTACCAGAAGGGACCAATAGAAGATTGTTAGTCTGAATTTGAACAAAGGTAGAAAATGTTAGTGATATCATGCCTACCACCTGGCTGAGTGCACTTTTAAGATGTTATTGGTTGTCAAATGCATCCTAATTTCAGAGACGTTAAAATGTAGAAAAAAAATGTTGCTTGGAATCAGCATATGATGAATCCTTCTAGAGCAGACCTCATAACCAGTGTTCCATGACTGGCTTTCAAGTGGACCCCAAATTTGTTCTCTCCTTCAGGGAGGCCAGGCAGGGCCTACTAGGGTAGCAGGAATCCTTAGGTGAAAAATGCTTGGCTTTGAGTATCACTATCCATTTACCCCAATGTGCCCTAAAATATTATCCTTTTCTGTGTGTAACATGAGTAGCTTTGGAAGATCTTTATCTTTAGTCTGACCAGATTTCTGGATATATATATATATATATATATTTTTTTTTTGAGATAGAGTCTCACTCTGTCTCCCAGGCTGGAGCACACTGGCATGATCTCGGCTCGCTGCAACCTCTGCCTCCCGGGTTCAAGCGATTCTCCTGTCTCAGCCTACCGAGTAGCTGGGAATACAAGTGCGCCACCATGCCTGGCTAATTTTTGTATTTTTAGTAGAGACGGGGTTTCACTTTGTTGGTCAGGCTGGTCTCGAACTCCTGAACTCAAGCAATCTGCCTACCTTGGCCTCCCAAAGTGCTGGGATTACAGGCATGAGCCACCATGCCCGGCTGTGGTTTTATATTTAATTCAGTATCATCTGTGTACATCAGGCAGGGGATGCTGATGGGAGGGCCGTTCAAATAAGCTTGGACTGATGTAGCAGAAGGCTGCCATTCTAGAGGATGGACAATGATCCATGCCATTGAGACATTTTCTGCGTTCATGCTATGAATAGGTTAAATAGAAGTGACTATAGGGTACCCATCAGAATAAAATCTGCATCCGCTTTGAACCACCAATTGCATTTGTATTGGTTAGGTAGTTTTGGTTCTAATTAACGTAGACCCAAACTTAACTGGCTGAAAGGAAAAAATAACTTACTTTACAAGAAGCCCAGAGGTAGGGAGGGTCCAGGTTGGTTAATTCAGCAGCTCAACACTGCATTAAAGATCTGGCTTCTTTCCAGCTTTTTCCTCTGCTGTCTTCGGCTTTTTTGTCTCATTCTCAGACTAGGTTCTCTTGTGGCAATGTGATGGCTGCAGCCCTCACAGAAGAATGTCCCTGAGCACTTTGTTTTTTCAAGACCTCCAGCCATTTTCTGCTATTTGCCAAGGGGCAGAATTGAGTTGGATGCCCAGGCATTAACCAATCACTGCTGATGAAATTGGGATCACTTAAGTGGCCTAGACCAATCAGGACCTAAGTCTGAGTCATGAGGAGCTGGGGTGAACCCTGAACCAGGTCAATTCTGTTAGCAAAGAAGAGGGGTAGGGGTGTCTTTTGGGTAGACAAACAACAGTGTCCGCTGAACCACGTGTAGGGAGCAGTCTTAAAAAGCTGCAACACCATGGTGGTTGTACGCTCATTGCAGTATTATTTTTAAAGACAAAATTGAGAATTAATTAAGATTTCCATTAATAGAAGACCAATTAAATAAATTGGGATAAAGCCATCAACAAAATATTTACTAGGAAAGAATGAGATAGATATGTATTCTATCAACATGGAAGGTGAATGAGATGTAATTTTCTGTAAAGAAAATGTCGTAGAACAGTTAAGGGGGATTGGATCTCATTTTTATTCCTCTGTGTGCATTCATGTACATATAGACTCAAATAGATACAGAATTTGTGTGTTCTGGTCTGAAGGGGATCAGGATGGAGGCAGTGGTGGTGATGCTGGAGAAAGGAACTTTTGCTTAATAGGTTATACACTTTTGATCATTTGACTTTTTAAAAATAATAGATGTTTTTGACTGAAAAAATAAGTTTGTCATATGTGTAGAAGGCTAATAGGAAATAATATGGCAATATTATTAGCAATGAGATGTGTTCCTCTCCCACGTTACAGTCGCATGTATAGACACATTAGTCCCAATTTTATTAGTGTCATTTTTGAAGTCTCCTGCCTACACTGGATGTACCTGAGCTTTGTTTGGAAGTTAACAGTGGGACCTCTTGAGCCGTGATGTCTGATATGGGAGCAGCTAGCCACATGTGGCTTTTAAAATTGAAATTCATTAAAATTAAATAAAATTCAAAATTTATTTCCTCAGTTGCACCAGCCACATTAAATTGTTCAACAGCTGCACAGGGCTAGTGGCTACTGTGTCAGAAATCACAGATGATAGAGCATTTTCTATTATTGCAGGAAGGTCCATTGGACTGTCCTGCTCTAAGCCTGACTGCTCGAGGCCAAGCATAGGCTTAGTCTCTTGGTAGCGAGGTGGCGTTAGGCAAGATGTTTAACCTTTGTTTCTTAGCTTTCTAGTCATTAAAACAAGAATAATGATAGTATGCAGCTCACAGAATTGTTGAACAGATTAAAATTGTTAGTGCCGGCCGGGCGCAGTGGTCCATACCTGTAATCCCAGCACTTTGGGAGGCCTAGGCAGGTGGATCACCTGAGGTCAGTTGTTTGAGATCAGCCTGACCAACATGGAGAAAGCCCGTCTCTACTAAAAATACGAAATTAGCCGGGCGTGGTGGCACATACCCGTAATGCCAGCTACTTGAGAGCCTGGAGCAGGAGAATCGCTTGAACCCGGGAGACGGAGGTTGTGGTGAGCCGAGATTGTGCCATTGCACTCCAGCCTGGGCAACAAGAGCGAAACTCCGTCTCAAAAAAAAAAAAAAAAAAAATTGTTAGTGCCAATCATCAATCAAGTTACCTAGTATTATTATAATTGTTATTAGGAATCTTTCCACCAATATTGATTGAGCATTTACTAAATGCTGGGCATTTTCCTCATGCTGCCACTTTCTGGATAAAATTGAGGTATGATAAGGGAACTGGAGCTTCCCTGTCACACTACAAGGGGCAGGGCAGAGGGTCAGAGCCAGGTCTGGTTCCGAGGTTTGTGTTCCTTGGTGTTTAATCTGTTAGGAGGGTAGGACTGAGTCACTAACCCTCCCTCTGGCGCCCATAGCCACTCCTTCCCTTCCTCTTCTTTTCTGAACAAGAAGAACTGACTGGTTCAAAAGAACTACAAGATTTCAGACTTCAAATTCATTCTCTCTCTCTCTTTCTCTTTCCCTCTGTGTCTTTCTGTTGGTGGAGAGGCTGGAGATAGAAGGACAATGAAATTTATTAGCAACCATGTACCCAGTTTTCTATGGTGTGTGAATTCTCCCAGTTTCTTCTTGTCAGTTTTCCAAAAGCTGAATAGTTCTTTTAAAAGGAAACCACTCTGTGACCAAATGAAGGAAGGGGAGCTCTTGCCAGAGGACAAAACAGGAAGAGATTATCTTGAAAAGCTTCTAATCAAAGTTAAAAATCATCTTACGTCTCTACTTGAAGGTTCAGTTGCACATACGCCTTGCCTGGAGGTGGGAGGTACGTGGATAACTGCAGATATTATTAAGGAAGCTCGTGAGAAGAAGATGGAGGTGCTGTTTTCACTTAATGCATTTGGGAGGGGATTTGTGTCCTTCAGATACCTCTTGGACTGGACCTGGGTTCATCTTCATTGGTAGAAATGGCACCCTTAATTAGGGCTCCATTAGAATTGTTTTCCCAACTCTGCTGCATGCTGTCAAAAGGATATGCTCCGTCTCCTCAGTGGTGAATGAGGCTGACCCCCTGCAGGAGCATGGAGACAGAACTGGTATCTGCGGATTAGGTCTTGCTGTGTGCCTCATTTCTTCAGCTGCACTTTCAGTTGGCTACTGTTTTCCTATGAGTCAACATTTATATTGAAGTTATTACCATGAGCTGAAGTGCTATAGAAAATACGCCTTCAGATTTTTCAGTCTTCCTAAGCTGTGAGAGAGAGTGTGTGTGTTAGGCAAGAGGAAAGGCAACCAATGCAGCTTTTGAAAGGCCATCAGAGAACTGGTTTGTTAGGGTGTTGAGATGTATCTGGGGATTAGACAAAAGGAAGAGGATGGTTAAGTGGTTAAGCAAGACCAGCCTGGGCTGTTAAGTCATTTGATGTTAACAGTTGATTGATCAGGATTTATCTGTACCCGGTGAAAACCGAAAATTGAATTCAGTTTGTCTTTTTAGCTTTGATGTAGTGGATTTCAAACGATTTTAGATATTTTATAATGCATTGTGGATAATTTACCTTGAAAAACTGTACTTCACTAGGAAAAACAGGAAAGAATAGGAAACTTATTATCTCATATCTTTTCTTCCTTGATTTTCTCGTATCTTTTCTTCCTCCCCAAGCTAAGTCATTAGGTTTCTTTTTCTGTTTCTGAAGTAGAATTTGTTGAAACTAAATTATCGTACAATGCCTGGCACATTGGCCACATTGTCTTCAATTCTAAGCTCCATGAGGGCAGGTCCATTTGCGCATGATTTGTTGCTATAGCTCAACACCCAGCACTGTGCAAGGCATATGGTGACCATTCCGTAAATGATTGAATGTGTGAATGAGTTTGTGGGTTCTAATCTGTGTGTATATGCCTGTGTGTATCTTGACTATGAGAGTTAACATAATTTCAATTTCATTTCACTAATGTTGGCTCCTCTAATGTTTAATGTGAAGTTGAGATAACTATGTCCTTCCATATAACTGTTTTCCAAGTTTTTTTCTTGTGGGATTAAATTAAAGCCTACATTTATCTTCCATCATTTCTTTTTAGGTTGATCCTGGTTTGGGAAGCTTCCAGCTTGGAATGATTACAATAGAAAGAAGCTGTTGTCCTGATTCTTCCTGATGCCGACACACCTTCTCTTTTTAACAACAATAGCATGGCACCTTTGATTACTGTTATAAAATCCAGAGATCTTCAGACTGGGGCATGCCCACTAGGGGGGTATATAAAGACTTTGTAAGGGGCACTTGGGCATCGAAGTGTTGGATTATGTGTCCTCAACTTTCCTATCGTTGAGTTCCTAAAACAGACTTGCATCAGAACCTCTGGGCTGGGAGTTATTTACCCTTTCCTACCTCTCTTCCTTTCCATCATCCTTCTGCTACTCTACAAAAGAAAGGCACCACCCTCCCCCATCCCAAATCTTTTAAAGTATATTGCCTGGGTATAGAAACTTTTATGATAGCAAAGGGACGATTTCATTTCATAATACATATTTATTAAACACCTAATATATACCAGGCACAGTTCTGGATGATGAGTTACTGCAGTGAACACAACAGTAAAACATTTCTGTCCTCATGGGCTTCCATTCTAGATGGAAGAGATGGGCAAGAAGCAAAAAAGATATTACCCATGCTGCTTCTTTCAATTAAGGCCCTAAAATTTTCCCATTAACCTCATGAAGAAATACATTTCAGAAAAATTTTCCTTCTTATGTTTAGTAATTATCAAAACTTACAAAGTTACATTATTTTGATCAGTTGTATATTAGTAATAATTATAATGAAGACTCAATCTAGCAAAATTAATACTTGGAAAATCATGGCAATGGGAAATTAAAATTTAAATCACAATTTTTATATGTACTTTGACTGCAGTGAAGTATAATAATCAGTAAAAAGGCTTTAAGTATAAAAAATTACATCATAAGGCCGGGCGTGGTGACTCACGCCTGTAATCCTAGCACTTTGGGAGGGCGAAGCAGGCAGATCATGAGATCAGTAGTTTGAGATCAGCCTGACCAACGTGGTGAAACCCCATTTCTACTAAAAATACAAAAATTAGCCGGGCGTGGTGGCGTGTACCTGTAATCCCAGCTACTTAGGAGGCTGAGGCAGGAGAATCACTTGAACCTGGGAGGCAGAGGTTGCAGTAATCTGAGATTGCGCCACTGCACTGCAGCCTGGTGACAGAGCAAGGCTCTGTCTCAAAAAAAAAAAAAAGAAAAAAACATTATGTCATAATACTTCTGTAGGGAAAGTAGAATGCATTATAGTTTCAAGAAATAAGGAAACGTCAATATTCTGATTAAATAAGAGCTTATTCGTGTGTGTGTGTGTGTATATATATATATATATATATATTTTTTTTTTTTGAGACGGAGTCTCGCTCTGTTGCCCAGGCTGGAGTGCAGTGGCCGGATCTCAGCTCACTGCAAGCTCCGCCTCCCGGGTTCATGCCATTCTCCTGCCTCAGCCTCCCGAGTAGCTGGGACTACAGGCGCCCGCCACTTCACCCGGCTAGTTTTTTGTATTTTTTTTTAGTAGAGACGGGGTTTCACCGTGTTAGCCAGGATGGTCTCGATCTCCTGACCTTGTGATCTGCCCGTCTCGGCCTCCCAAAGTGCTGGGATTACAGGCTTGAGCCACTGCGCCCGGCCTTATTCATATATTTTTAAGTGAATAATTGTTGGAATCAAATTGCCATGACATTTAAGCTTCATTGGAGATATATAAAAGAATAATGTTGCTATTTTAACATGTCAATTTTTTAAACGTTTATTTTAAGTTCAGGAGTTCATCTGCAGGTTTGTTATATAGGTAAAGTCATGCCATGGGGATTTGTTGTACAGATTATTTCATCACCCAGGTATTAAGCCTATTGCCCATTAGTTATTTTTTCTGATCCTCTCCTTTCTCCCACTGTCCACCCTCAAGTAGGCCCCAGTGTGTGTTGTTCCGCTCTATGTGTCCATGTGTTCTCATCATTTAGCTCCCACTTATAAGTGAGAACATGCAGTATTTGGTTTTCTGTTCTTACATTAGTTTGCTGAGGATAATGCCCCCAGCTCCAACCATGTTCCTGCAAAGGACGTGATGTAGTTCTTTTTTTATGGTTGCGTAGTTTTCCATAGTGTATATAGACCACATTTTCTTTATTCAGTTTACCATTGATGGACATTTAGGTTGATTCCACGTCTTTGCTATTGTGAATAGCGCTGCAGTAGACATATGCATGCATGAGTCTTTATGATAGGATGATTTATATTCCTTTGGGTATATACCTAGTAATAGGATTGCTGGGTTGAATGGCAGTTCTGTTTTTAGGTCTTTGAGGAATGGCCACACTGTTTTCCACAATGGTTGAACTAATTTGTACTCCTTCCAACAGTGTATAAGCATTCCTTTTTCTCTGCAACCTTGACAGCACCTGTTATTTTTTCACTTTTTAATGGTAGCCATTCTGACTGGTGTGAGATGGTATCTCATTGAGGTTTTGATTTGCATTTCTCTAATGATCAGTAATGTTGAGCTTTTAAAAATATGTTTGTTGGCCATATGTATGTTTTCTTTTGAAAAGTGACTGTTCACGTCCTTTGACTACTTTTTAATGGGGTTGTTTTTTTCTTGTAGATTTGTTTAAGATCCTTATAGATGCTTGATATCAGACATTTGTCAGATGCATAGTTTCCAAATATTTTATCCCATTCTGTAGGCTATCTGTTTACTTTGTTGATAGGTTTGTTTTTGTTTTTGTTTTGCTGTGCAGAAACTCTTTACTTTTAATTAGATACCATTTGTTAATTTTTGCTTTCATCATAACTGCTTTTGGGGTCTTTGTCATAAAATCCTTGCCCATTCCTATGTCCAGAATAGTATTCCTAGTTACCTTCCAGAGTTTTCTATAGTTTTGGGTCTTATATTTAAGTCTTTGATCCATCTTGGGTTAATTTTTGAATAAGGTATAAGGAAGGGGTCCAGTTTTAATCTTCTGCATATGGCTAGCCAGTTATCCCAGCACCATTAATTGAATAGAGTCCTTTCTCCATTGCTTATTTTTGTCAGCTTTGTGGAAGATCAGAGGTTGTAGGTGTGTGGCCTTATTTCTAGGCTCCCTATTCTATTTCATTCATCTATATGTCTATTCTTGTACCAGTACCATGCTGTTTTGGTTACTGTAACCCTGTAGTATAGTTTGAAGTTGGATAGTGTGATGCCTCCAGCATTGTTCTTTTTGCTTAGGATTGCATAGGCTATTCAGGCTCTTTTTTGGTTCCATCTGAATTTTAAAATTCTTTTTCTAGTTCTGTAAAGAATATCATTGGTAGTTTGATAGGAATAACATTAAATCTATAAACTGCTTAGGGTGGTATGGCCATTTTAACAATATCAATTCTTCCCATACATGAGCATGGGATGTTTTTCCATTTGTTTGCGTCTTCTCTGAGTTATTTGAGCAGCATTTTGTAGTTCTTATTGTAGAGATCTTTCACCTCCCTGGTTAGCTATATTACTAGGTATTTTATTCTTTCTGTGGTAATTATGAATAAGATTGTTCTCCTGATGTGGCTCTCAGCTTCATGGTTGTTGGTGTATAAGAATGCTAGTGATTTTTACACATTGATATTGTATCCTGAAACTTTGCTGAAGTTATTTATCAGGTGAAGGAGCTTTTGGGCCAAGACTGTGGAGTCTTCTAGATATAGAATCATATTGTCTACAAACGGGGATAATTTGGCTTTCTCTCGGTTTTTTGGATGCCCTTTATTTCTTTCTCTTACCTAATTGCTCTAGCCAGGACTTCCAATACTATGTTGAATAGGAGTGGTGAGAGAGGGCATCTTTGTCTTGTGCCCGTTTACAAGGGGAATGCTTCCAACTTTTGCCCATTCAGTATGATGTTGGCTATGGGTTTGTCATAGATAGCTCTTATTATTTTGAGATATGTTCCTTCAACACCTAGTTTATTGGGTGTTTTTAACATGAAGAGGTGTTGAATTTTACCAAAAGCCTTTTGTGCATCTATTCAGATGACCATGTGGTTTTTGTCTTTAGTTATGTTTATGTGATGAATCACATTCATTGATTTATGTATGTTGAAACAACTTTGCATCCCAGGGATGAAGCCTATTTGTGTGGTGGATTAGCTTCTTGATGTGCTACTGGATTCAGTTTGCCAATATTTTGTTGAGGATTTTTACATCAATGTTCATTTAAGGATATTGACCTGAAGTTTTCTTTTTTTGTTGTGTCTCTACCGGTTTTTCATATCAGGATGATTCTGGTCTCATAGAATGAGTTAGGGAGGAGTACCCCCTCCTTAATTTTTTGGAATAGCTTCAGTAGGGATGGCACCAGCTCTTCTTTGTACAGCTGGTGGAATTTAGTTGTGAATCCGTCTGGTACTGGGGTTTTTTTTGGTTGGTAGGCTATTTATTACTGATTCAATTTTGTAGCTCATTGTGGTCTGTTCAGGGATTCAATTTCTTCTCAGTTCAGTCTTAGGAGGTTGTATATATGCAGGAATTTGTCCATTTCTTCTAGATTTTCTAGTTTGTGTGCATAGAGGTGTTCATAATACTCTCTGGTGGTTATTTGTATTTCTCTGGCGTCAGTGGTAATATTCCTGTTATTTCTAATTGTGTTTATTTGGATCTTCTCTCTTTCATTATTAGTCTAGCTAGTGGTCTATCAATTTTATTTATTTTTTCAAAAAACCAACTCCTGGATTTGTTGATCTTTTAAATGGTGTTTTTTAAATGTCTCAGTCTCCTTCACTTCAGCTCTGTTTTTGGTTATTTCATTTCTGCTAGCTCTGGTATTGGTTTGCTCTTGGCTCTCTAGTTCTTTTAGTTGTGATGTTAGAAAAAAATTGAGATTTTTTTCTAATTTTTTATGTGGGTGTTTAGTGCTATAAATTTTCCCCTTGACACTGCTTTAGCTGTGTCCCAGAGATTCTGGTATGTTGTCTGGTATGTTCTCGTTAGTTTCAAAGAACTTCTTGATTATATCTTAATTTCATTATTTACCTAAAAGTCATTCAAGAGAAGGTTATCCAATTTCTATATAATTGTATGGTTTTGAGTGATTTTCTCAGTCTTGATTTCTGATTTTATTGTGCTGTAGTCTGAGAGAGTGGTTGTTATGATTTCAGTTCTTTTTCATTTGCTGAGGTGTGTTTTATGTTGGATTATGTGGTTGATTTTAGAGTATGTGCCATGTGGCAATGCAAAGAATGTATATGATGTTGTTTTTGGGTGGAGAGTTCTGCAGATGTCTATCCAGTTCCTTTGATCCAGTGCTGAGTTTATGTTCTGAATATCTTTGTTTAGTTTCTGCCTCTGAGATCTGTCTAATACTGTCAGTGGGATGTTAAAGTCTCCCACTATTATTGTGTGGGAGTCTAAGTTTCTTTGAAGGTCTCTAAGAACTTGATTTATGAATGTGGGTGCTCCTGTGTTGGATGCATATATATTTAGGATAGTTAAGTCTTCTTGTTAAACCCTTTACCATTACATAATGCCCTTCTTTGTGTTTTTTGATTTTTTGTTGGTTTAGTCTGTTTTGTCAGAAGCTATGATTGTAACCCCTGCTTTTTCTGTTTTCCATTTACTTGTTGGATTTTTCTCCATTCCTTTATTTTGAGCCCAGGGGTGTCATTGCATGTGTGATGGGTCTCTTGAAGACAGCATATCATTGGGTCTTGGTTCTCTATCCAGCTTGCCACTCTGTGCCTTTTAATTGGGGCATTTAGCCCATTTACATTCAAGATTAATATTGATATGTGTAGATTTGACCCTGTCATCATGATATTAGCTGGTTATTATGTAGACTTGTTTGTGTGGTTGCTTTATAGTGTCAATGGTCTGTGTACATGTGAAGCTTAGTTTCGCTGGATATGAAATTCTTGGTTGGAGTTTTTTTCTTCAAGAATATTGAATACTGGCCCCCAATCTCTTCTGGCTTGTAAGGTTTCTGTTGAGACATCCACTGTTAGTCTGATGGGCTTCCCTCTGTAGGTGACCCTGACCTTTTTGTCTAGCTGCCTTTAACATTTTTTCTTTCATTTTTTCTTTCATTTTGACCTTGGAGACTCTGATGATTATATGTCTTAGGGATGATCTTCTTGTGAAGTATCTTACTGGGGTTCTCTGCATTTCCTGAATGTTGACCTCTCTAGCTAGGGTTGGAATTTCTCACAGATGATATGCTGAATTATATTTTCCAAGTTGGTTATACTCTCCCCATCTCTTTGAGGGACAGCAGTGGGTTGTAGATTTGGTTTCTTTACATAATCCCATGTTTCTGAGAGATTTTGTTCATTCCTTTTCATTCTTTTTTTCTCTATTCTTGTCTGACTCTCTTATTTCAGAAAGCCAGTCTTCAAGCTCTTAGATTCTTTTCTCAGTCTGGTCTATTCTGCTATTAATACTTATGATTGCATTATGAAATTCTTATAGTGTGTTTTTCAGCTGTATCAAGTCAGTTATATTCTTTTGCATACTGGCTATTTTGTCTGTCAGCTGCTGTATCATTTTATTGTGATTCTTTACTTCCTTGGATTGGGTTTCAATGTACTCCTGAATCTCAATGATCTTTGTTCCTATCTTTATTCTGAATTCTATTTCTGGCACTTCAGCCAACTTGGCCTGGTTCAGAACCCTTGCTTGAGTGGTAGTGTGGTCATTTGGAGGAAAGAGGCACTCTGGTTTTTTGAGTTGTCAGAGTTCTTGCACTGGTTCTTTCCTCATCTTTGTGGCCTGGTGTTCCTTCAGTCTTTGAAGTTGCTGTCTTTTGGGTGGGTTTTAATTTTTTTTGGTCATGCTCCACTACAGACACTCCCCCACCAAACCCTCTGGGCTTTCATCAACTGGTGTGCTTCCCCTACCACTACTCTAAGAAGCTCTTCCTGCCAACTCAATTGTCTGTAGTGGATGAGGGTTCTCCTCCTGCTGGGATTCTAGAGGCCCAGAGTGAGAGTGAGTTGCTCCTCACCTATTCAACTCAGCCATTCCCCTGGAGTCACTGGGGGCCAGGGATGAGTCAAGTGCACAGTAGCCCCATGCAGGGTTCCCAGCTCCCTTACCTTCAGCCCAACTTCTGTTCAATGTTTTCAATTACCAGAAATAATATCCTTTACAACTATTTAGACTTATGAAAAATATTAAGTATCTACTTAAGTATGTGCTGAGGGCACATAGTTTTTCACAGTTCTTATGGGAAAAGGGAGTAGCTATGTAAACAAACAGTTGAAATCCAAACTACACATTAGATTTAAAAGGAAGGCGATAGATGGTGTGACATAATAAATATATGACAATATTGCCTGGCTGTAACTGACATTCAGCAGAATCATACTGAAGCTTTTTCTGAAGAGATAGAAAAAAAAAAGTGTGAAGACCATTTATAAAATATTGACTAAATAATCACTGCTTTTTAAATGATCAATATGTAAATATTAATGTGATAATGAAAATTTGCAATTACTTTGGATTGTCAACAATAGAGGCCAGGAAGTCATGCTACCATAATAAGATACAGTTACAGGTTTATGAACCACTCTGTAGCTGTAATCCTGAAACAATTCATACTCAGGCACTAGCATAGATAACTGTGACAGCTTCATCATAGGGAGTTTGTAGGAACACAGCTAAAGTTTGGTAGAACCTTGCTCTAGGAACAGCCTAGAGCACCACATATACTGCATCCTAAGTTATGCAACATGGCAGCCCTGTTGTACTTCATGTCTGCAACAAATATTTGTTGAGCACCTACTATATGCCAGCTGGGTTTGGGCAAAATTCTGAAAGACACAATCCCAAATGCCATCATCCTGAATGTTGAAATCTTGAAAAATCAAATCCCAAAAATATAGTTCTGGAAAAAATATTTTTAAATCATTTAAAATATATTTATTTACATTTTAAAAGGAGATTTATTTGAGTAGCATAAAAACATGACGGAACACTTCATAAGCCACTTTCCACAATGAAATAGGCAATAATAACATATATATTTTTACAAGAGTAGACACTCAGCTGTACCAAGACAGGTATAACAGTTATGGGCAGACAAACGATATTCATAAAAAAGTAGGTCAAAAAGCAAAATGTATTGATGCACAACACTATGGTTGGTAATTGTGTGCACTCATTTTTATAACTGTGGTCACCTGAAATATGGTGACAGACAACCTAAGTTTTGACAAGATTGAGCAAAAACTGTGAGGGGTCACCAACACCCATGTAGCCACCCAAAGAGCCAAGATCTCAAGAAATTTTATCTTTCACAAATGCAGATATACAAAAAGGACATCTTGTCATTTATTGAGGAAGTTTTTACACTTTTATGTGCACACATAATACTTCCACATAAAGTCAATGTTGTGATAATGCCCTTTCATGGTGTCAAATTTGCAAAAAATGCATAAAATGAACTAGAACTCTCTCGACAATTCCAGTGTTGAAAATGATGTGAAGATGAAATACATAGCTTATCAAATTTGAAAAAATAATGCTGACAATTGTGGGAAAAAAATGAAAAAAAAAATCATAAAAAGTCAAAAAAAAATTGACATGTGAAAAGGTATATTACAGGGCTAGGTTATGGGCAATTGCAAAGAGGTAGTCCATAAAAGCTGGCCAGCTTTCATGATCATTCACTATATTTTTGAAGTCTTGAGTCATAAATGAATCGCTGCTGCTTTTCTTGAAGGACATGGCTCTCCTCAAAGAATATTTTCATCTTCGTTTTCTATGCAACACTGCTCTTCAAATTCTATGATTTGATATACACTGACATGAGCATTCCCTATTACATTTTCTCATTTTCTGTGCAATGCTTCTGTGTTGCTTTGGGTAGATGGAAATCCATTCTGCATGCACTCATATGTAAACCACACATTTGGCAGAAACAATACTGGTGATCAAAGGCAACACTGTTGCATGTCTTCTTACCTTGCTTTGCACATAATTATTTTCAAACCAGTCAAAAATTGCTGGCTTCTTCAGACAAATGAAGCTTTAATTTATTCAAAGCTCAGAATTTCATCGACTGGAAGTAATGCCAATGCAGGCAAATTACACATTTTTAAACTGAAGTTTTCCCTAATGCCTTATTGAATGGCCCATCCACTCATCTGAATTTTCTGCCAAATGCAAATACAGACAATACCAAGGTAATAGTTCCACCCAACACGATGCAACTAACATGATGCAACTATCCTGCATATGACTAAAGATGCACTAATCCCTTCCCCAGAATTCTGCTTTTGGGATTTCAATATTTGGGATTTAAATTTTTCAGGATTGTGATTGTTTTGGGATTTTAGATGTTAGGGATTTTGATTTTTTTAGATTTCAATATTATGGACTGTGTTTTTTGGGATTATGACCAGCCTGATGCTAAGCATTGTGTGAAAGGATATATACACACTATTAAATCAAAAGACATGACCAGCCCTTGGCTGGGTCCAGTGTCAGCCTCATGGGGAAAATCAGGTGAGCTTTGTGGGAGTCGGGGAGGGAGACAGGTAAGGAGAAGCTTCCACATATGCTTGTGTGCGGCATAGAATATGCATGCAATATATGGAAGCCATTACTAATTGATAAAGTGATGCTGCTGCTTACTAGTACTATTAGTATTAACTCTAACCCTAGTTACTGCTGCCACTATACCTGCCAACATACCCAGATCCTGTATATCTTACTCAAAGACACATTGGGAAGTGCACCGATCAGGAGGCTCCCTTTTTAAATGTGCCAGGTACTGTTGTAAGCACTTTATATACCTCATCTCAGTTGTTCCTCACAATAACCTAGTATTAGCTTTGTTTTATAGATGAGGTAACTGGGGCATTGAGAAACTAAATAATTTGTTCAGGGACACACAGCTGGGAAATGATGGAGCCAGGATTCAATCCCAGGGAGTCTGGGTCCATAATACTGACTCTTTTCTTAATCACAATAGAATTAATCTTTAACGTTTATGGAGCACTTAATTGAGATCGGGCTTTGTGTTAGCCACTTTACATAAATTATCTAATTTAATTTTCACAATCAAGTAACTGGGGTACTTCTCCAATTTACAAGGAAATGGAGGCATAAAGCAGCCAGGTGACTCTTCAAGCATTACAAAGCTGGCAGATGGCAAAGCCAGGATGTGGAGCTAGGATCCCAATCTGGATCCCTCCCCGACACCCAACTGCCCCAGCAAAGACCATTTTGCAGAGTTCTGCAGCAAGCTTGGGAGCCGGGCCCCACCTGATGGTGTTATCACAAGCAGGGACCCTTTTTTAGGGTCTCCTGGGCCACCTTTTATTCCGTGATTCACTTGCCATCAGAAGCTGCCACAGCATCTCAATTCACCATTTAAGTTACTTCAAACTGCCTCGTGCTAAAAATCTCTAGCGTAACGGTCACTGAATGGATTAAAAAAGTGCCAAAGATGCTTTAATGAGTGGGGTAGAGGTTGCAGAATCTGCATAGAATCTGAATCTTAACAACAGACAGTGCAAACTTTGGTGGGTTGATGTCTTCACAATGGTGCATTTTAGGATATGGTCACCATCAAAGTATACTGTAAAAATTAAGACTGGTTCTATCATCCACAAGGATCTTAATTTGACTTTGAAATATTTGATACACAATGGTGGCTTTTGGCCTGCTTGTTTTACAAACACTCACTCACAAGTACATGGACGTGCCTCCAAACAGCTGTGACTGGAATGGCCCCTGGCCAAGTGGTGCATAGCACAGTTCACAGTTGAGATTCTGGCCAGTGACACCAGCCACTGCCACTGAAGAGTGAAGGGACATGCAACTGTGGACATGCCAATGTGCTGTAAGAGCTCCAAGCTCAGACAGCATCTCCCCGTCAGCAAAGGTTCTGTTTATTTAATGAACATTTACTAGGGACCTGTTTCTCAACAGATACTGTTGAGTATTAGCTATACAAAGATGAGTAAGATGCAGTTTTTATCTTGCAGAAACTCAGAACTCGGTATGATAAATAAGTGTGTAAATAAATTACTGCACCATATTGTGGCCAGTGGGTATATATAAGGCTTAGGGGTTGGCACCCAGGAAGCAGTACTTGTCTGGTGCCAGGAGTGGGAATCAATGAATACTTCCCAAAGATGGATAACCTAGGCCTGAGGGAGACCCAGAAATCCCTGGATGGAAAGATCAGAGAAGACCATTCCAAATAACATAGCATGCACACATGGATGGAGTCTTTAAATTGCATGGTGGGTTTGAGATCTTGTAGGGCTGTTATAGTATGTGCAGCAGTCAGAGGATGAAGTGAGAGAGACAGATGGGGACCACACATCATGGAGGGTCTCATATGCAATGCCAGTGGATTTGAATTTTAAGTCGAAGGCCACAAGGCACCCCTGCAGGACTCTAGGCAGGAAGAACCATGCCTATGTTTTGACTGGGAATAGGAATCAGAATGGTCCGGTGAGCATTCTGAAAGTGGCTCCTGCTGTAGAGCACAGCATGATCTGGAATGGGTGTGGGGGTATCAGGCAGGGTGAAGGGGCAGTAAGTCTGGAGGATGGTGAACCAGTTAGGAGGTGACAGCAAGACCCTCTTGTGAAATTGCTCAAAAGAGCCTTGGAAGTCGAAAAGTCAGACTTCGTTTTGACCTGAGTGTAGAGAGAGAGAAAAAGTGAAGTTTAAGGACAGATTTCTGATTTGAAGAGTGTCTAGCCAACCACTCTTGGAGGTTTTGGGGGTAGCATCAAAGAGAAGAGAATATAGAAGGGAAGGGATGGAAACTCAAAACAGAATGCTGTGACAGGGACCATTAGTTGTCTCCCAAATTCAATCATAAGATTCTTTGATTTTTAGTTGAGCTATATAACAAATATGTTTTTCAAGTATTTTTTGCATCTAAGTATGACCATGTGACTAAGTTCTGGCTAATGGGAGAAAACTAAAATGTCATGTGATAATTCTGGGAACCACAAAAGACGCTGGTATATGCCTTTTACTCTCTTATCCTTTGTTTCTTCCTCCATCCTGTTGCCTGGAACGTAATTGCCTCCATCTTGGATCATGGGCACCAAAAGAGAATCTGGGGGGGCTTGGCCCCAACTCATAGGAGCCTGGATCCCTGAGGACTTAGTGGAACAGAATGCTATACCTACCCTTGACTGCCTGCTTCCAGACTTTATTTACATGAAAAAGACAACGATTTATATGGTTTTAGCCACTGTTACAAATTTGATTTTCAGTCACATGTAGCTGAAACTAACCCTAATTGACGACATTACTTACGGGCTTGATACATATTCTAAGTTGAGGACTTCCTAGTATTATCAGCTTGAAAAACTGGTTTTATGGTTATTCAATGAAAAGTCTTAGAAAACCTATTTCCATAACTCAAATTTGTATTGCTACCACATTCTCAGAAAGAGTCTTCCTGAGAAAACTCCTGGTCAGAAGTGAGGGGTGTGGTAAAGTGCATGTTTGGATCTAATCCCTGACTTCCTGTATCATTTCAGAGAGTTACAGTGGGTATGTCTATTAATCATGTCTTTTCATTCTGTATTTCAGATGTTTTGACATCTTGGGGCCTTGATAACCCCGGAGAGACTGCCCTTCCAGAGATAGCTCATTCCTGGAGACAGCAAACAACTCACCTCCAAGCACACCTTTCATATGCAAACCAACCAATCCAGAGCCCCTACTCCCAACCACAACCTCTACTGGGTTATTGCACTGTGGGCCACTATTTACCTTCCCTAATCATCCCAGGGCTAAACACCAGACAGCTAGGGATAACCCTTAAGCCCCAGAGCCTGATGAAATTATTCAAACTAACCTAAGCCTGCTTACTCTGCCTTGCCCATTTCTTCCTGTGGAAACCACAGTGAAGGCTCTTACTCATGTTTCCCCTTCACTCTGTCTATCTCCTGACCAGCCCTGGTGCTTCCCGGTGTGGCCCTGCACAGCATGCCATGCCTCCAGTTTCCAGGGACCTGTAAGTACAAAATAGACTTTTTTCATTATGACAGTCATTTCTACATTTGCATACCTTAACATCTCTGATTAAAACAATCCCAGGTACTCTTAAAACAGTGTGTTCCTCAATTTTTCTGGCTGAAAGACCAGTGTACAACTCATTAGCAAGACATGCTGAGAAAGTATTCTGGAAGAGAGAAAGATGCAAGAGGGAGAGGACCCAACGATATTCATTCATATTCATGGCATTTGAATTACCAAAGTGATGACTCAGGATTGCTGAGATTCCTGTTTTAGGTTCGATGCATGATTAGTTATTAAAAAAGGAATGTTATTTAATCCTTAGAGTAAGTACCTAATCCTCTAGGTGCTTACTGTTTCTTTTCTCTGAATATTTGTTTTATTAATTCATGTTTAGGTAGCACTTACAAACTGCATGTGGTACTTTTACACAGGTAAATTATATGCTTAATAAGAAATAAAATATCTGCCCCTAGGAGCTTGTAGTTAAGAAAACTATATTGTCGAGAGTTAATACAATATGCTAGCTAGTTATGACTAAGACTGCCTTTCATTGAGAAGAGGAGAAATCCTCTTCCTGAATGCCACAATAGCGTGCGTTTGAGTTCTGAATGAGTCATCCCCACGCACGGTGCTGGAGACTTGATCCATCACCTTCTTTCTTGTTTCCCAGTGCTGCTGCTGAAGCAATCATGCACTGAGAACAGCAATTTGTTAGTTGAAGTTGAGAAATAAATGACTCCTGGGGCCCATTCAGCTCAAGTGTATATATAGTTCAAGCAAACCCAGGATATAAAAATCTGTATTTATACAGCAGATAGATTGAGAATAATTCACGTTTCAATGGATTCACCACTGCATGCCCTTTCAAAGTGAACTAACCTCATATATTTAAAATACAATTTGATTTTAAAAACATCCCCTTCATAGGCATTTTTAAGGGAGGGGGAATCTATGGTAAAAATGAAATCAGAAGAGATAAAGTTCATAGACATGGAATGTGGCAGTTTATTTTTTAGTTCATTTGTGATTTTACCTCCACATTCTCTCAACTTCTAAGTCGAGACGTTCTTTAGAAGGTGTCATGGTGTACAGGGATGGAGGGTTGATTGCAAGAGATTAAAGGATTAATTGAATATATAAAGCTCTAGTATTCCTTAATGTAATTTAAATGCTAACAGCCTTTGCAAGGGTCTAAATAACTTTGCCTTTGATAGAGAAGTTTATGGCTTTCTGAGCACATTAAATGCATTACTGCATTTGCTTTTCATAACAATTGTATGGAGTAGGAGGCAAGGCAACGTTTTCATTTCTGTTTTACTGATCAGAGTCAAAGCTACATGGATTAGAAGAGGTAGAGCTAGGGTTAGAACACAAGCCCCCTCTCCCAGGCCTTCACATGTGACATTACCTTGAGAGTGCCCATTCTAGCTGCAGCTGGTTTTAGAGTGTACCAGTGACCCCAGATTTATAATTTTGACTCCCTAAATTTCATGTATTATTCATATCTCTACAAGAAACCAGTCTTCCTTACAACTTGATTGGTGTGTTTTAATCAGCTTTGGCATGAGGATTTAGCGATTCCTGGATTTCAGCTGTGACTGTAGATCTTGACATTGGAAAATATTTACACTTGAAGCCCTAAGGGACAGTAACATGAGTTGTGTTGCATCCCTGCCAAGTACACATTAACTTATTCAGAATAAGTAGGAGAAAATATTGAAGGATGCATTTATTTATTTGTGGTGATGAATGTTTACATAGAAAGGGAATTTTAAAAATACTTGGATAATAATTTAAAACTTTACAGAAATTGTATTAATAGTGCCCTCTTTAGTAGTACATAACAAATACTGTTTTAGGAATTGAAAATACAATGAAGCATTATAAAATAATTCTGCCATAATAAAACATATCTTTAAAAGAAATACTTGAAAAAGACAGGTACAGTTTTTGTCCAACAAACACAAGTTAGGATAGATACTTTGGGATAGTCAACTTTTGCCTAGAGTGAGACCTCAGGGAGGAACCATTTTCATGTTCTCCACCCAGAGCGGAATTCTCCCCTGAGTAATGTACAGGCACTGAACCCAAATCAAGTTGATTCAAGTATAGGTAATAGCAATTTCCCTTGGGTAGCAAGAGCCTTCTGTGGTTTCTCTTTTTAGACAAGAGGTCCTGTGGGATGAACTGAAATGCTGTTGAATGCCTAATGCTAGAAAAAGCATCATGTCCTACTTGCCCGGTACAGAGGGAAAAAAAATGTGGAAAATGGCGAATGCCTGATTCTTAGAGCAAGATAACTTTTCTGAACCTATCATAAGCTTTCAAGACCAATGATTAAGTGTCGTGTGAGACCTTCATACTGACTAAACTTTGTTCAGTTTTATGCATAGTTTTCTTAGAATTTGTGGCCAATATCCCTTTGACCTTTATTTTTTGACTTAGTGAATATTCTTCATTTTTGAGTAATTTCTTGACTTCTCAACAATATCCATGCTAAATTGCAAAATGTGACAATAAAAATAATACCTAAAATGTAATTAATTAGCACAATATGGTGGCAATGTGGTACAGTTGGTCATAGGTGTTCAAATCTTCACTTTGCTTCTTTCTAATCTTGTTTTCTTGGATAGATTACTTAGATATTTGTGTCACACTTTTCTCATCTTCAACAGGAATAAAGATGCCTGATTTGCTAGGCTGCTGTGAATAGTCCATGTGATAAAATACATATGGTATGTACTAGGTCCTTGGCACAGGGAAGATATGAGTTTGCAAAAGCTGGAAGTAAGCTTCAGCATGAGAAGATTCCTCCTTGATCTATCCATGTATTCTAACTTTCAACCATAAATTCCTTACTGCTGACAAGTGGTCAAGGTTTTGTTTGTTGTATATTCAACATGGGTAAGCCAAAGCATGCTACTCCTTGGGATATGGATGTTAAACAGGTTTTATCTCCTGTGCCATCCTGATTCATTGGTTCTGCCTGCCTGAGCTCTGTGTTGAGGTTACAAGACTGTGTGTAGCCTTGAAGAGAAAGAGCACAATTATTTATTAGTCATGTCTGCTGTGGAGTTGGGAGATAAGTCATTACTCGTGCCTGCTGTGGAATTGGGAGAAGGGAGTGGCGGTGGCATGTGTGCAGGCATTTGCCTTCCTTGACCTAAGATACTCATCCTTGCTTTTTTCCCCAGGACCACAGAGACTTACAGATACCTAATTCTGCTACCATTGGAACTCTTTGGAGGTAACTCTTTATGATTGGAAAGGCAGCTTATGTGAGAAGAAGGCAGGGCAGAGCTGGAAACTTGTTCTCCCTGGCTTCATGCCTCCACTCATGCCTTCTTGTCTCCCATTTCCTAGGATGGACCTTCCCCTTTCACAATTACATGCCTTTGCACATGCCCTTTCAGCTTCTGAGAATGCAGTTCCCTATGTTTTGCCACTTGGCAAATTCTATTTATCCTGCAAGATCTAGCTCAAGTGTAGATTCTCAACATAAGGAGGCCTGATAGATTCAAGCCCAGGACTTCCTAGTATTCTTGGTGCCTAGCTCACAGTAGGCCCTCAATAAATGTTGGTTGAACAAAGTACATAGATATAAAGAGGGAGATATTGATGAGTTGAAGGTGAAAATTTTCCTGAGAAAATAATCCAGATGTGAATACTATATTGCTTCTCTGTGGAGTTTGTAAAACATCTTGTTTGCGGTTCTTTATATCTTAAAGGGGTGGCAGCCCTGATTACATGTTAAGATAAAAATCAAAGTTTTAATACTATATTTGAAATGGACTTCTTGAGTTATGATGATTGAGTCTCATGGGCACTAAGACAAACAAGAATTGAACTTTTAAAAAATTGTGGTAAAATACGTGTGACACAAAATTTACTGTTTTCACCATTTTAAAGTGTATAATTTAGTAGCATTAAGTATATTCACATTGTTGTGCAATCATGACTACACCATCCATCTACAGAACTCTTTTTATCTTGCAGAACTGAGGCTCTGTACCTATTAAACAGTAACTCCCTGATCTCTCACCCTGCTGCCTTGGACAACCACCATTCCACTTTCTGTCTCTGTGAATTTGACTACTCTAAGAACCTCATATATGTGGGATCATATAGCATCCTTTCTGGCTGCTTTATTTCTCTTAACATCATAGTGTCCTCAAGGTTCATTCATGTTGTAGCATGAATCAGAATTTCCTTATTTTTAAGACTGAATAATATGCCATTATTTACATACAGCACAATTTGTTTATCCATTCATCTGCTGATGAACATAGGTTGCTTCCACCCTTTGGCTATTGTGAATAATGCTGCTATGAACATGGGTATACACATACCTCTTCAAGTCCCAGCTTTTGATTCTTTTGGGTATATAACCAGATATGGAATTGCTGGGTTATATGGTAATTCTATTTTTAATTTTTTTGAGAAACTACCATAATGTTCCATAGTGGCTGCATCATTTTACATTCCCACCAACAGTGCACAAGGGTTTCAATTTCTCCATATTTTTTGCCACTTGTTATTTTCTTATCTTTTGATAGTAGCCACTTGAATGGGTGTGAGGTGGTATTTTATTGTGGTTTTGATTTGCATATTTCCTAATGATTAGTGTCTTAGTCCATTTGGGCTACTATAACAAAATACTGTACACTGGGTAGCTTATAACCCAGAGAAATTTGTTTCTCACAGTTCTGGAGGCTGGGAAGTCCAAGATCAAGCAGCCATGTTTGGTATCGGATGAAGGCACACTTTCTCATGGATAGCGCCTTTCACTGTGTCCTCACATGATGGGAGGGATTTAAGAGCTGCCTTGGGCCTATTTTATAAGGGGCACTGATTTTATTCATGAGGGCTCTGCCTTTATGACCTAATCAACTCCCCCAAAAGGCCCACCTCCTAATATAATTACCATGGGGATTCAAATTTTAACATATGAGTTTTGGGAAGACACAAACATCACTAGCAATTAGTGACGTTGAGCATCTTTTCATTGTTTATTGGCCATTTGTATATCTTCTTTGGAGAAATATCTATTCAAGTCCTTCACTCATTTTTAAGTCAGGTTGTTGGGCTTTTTGTTGTTGAGTTGTGAGTTGTAGGAATTCTTTATGTATTCAGAATATTAGCCCTTTATTAGATGTATGATTTGCAAATATTTTTTCCCATTCCCTGTGGTGTCTTTTCACTCTTTTGATTCTTTCCTTTAATACACAGAAGTTTTTTAATTTGATGAAGTTTGATTTGTCTATTATTTTCTTTTCTTTGCCTGTCTTTTTTGCATCATATTCAAGAAATCATTGACAAATCCAATGTCATGATGCTTCTTCCCTGTGTTTTATTCTAAGAGTTTTATAGTTTTAGTTCTTACATTTAGATATTTGATCCATTTTTAGTTAATTTTTGTTTATGGTGTAAGGTAAGAGTCCAACTTCATTCTTTTGCATGTGATTATCCAGTTTTACCAACACTGTTTGTTGAAAAGACTTTCCTTTTCCCATTGAATGATCTTAGGGCCCTTGTCAAAAATCATTCAACTATATATGTGAAGGTTTATTTCTGGTCCATTTGTCCTGTTCCATTGGTCTATATGTCTGTTGCTATGCCGGTACCTCACTCATAATATAGTTGTTATTACTGTAATTCTGTATTACATTTTGAAATCAGGAAGTGTGAGAACTCCAGCTTTGTTCTTCATTTTAAAAATTGTTTTGGCTATTTGGTGTCCCTTGAAATTCCATATAAATTTTAGGAGGGATTTTTCTATTTCTAAAAAGAAAGTCATTAGGATTTTGATAGGGATTGTATTGAATCTATAGATTACTTTTAATAGTACTTATATCTTAATAGTATTAACTCTTCTAATCTGTGAACCCAGGATGCCTTTCCATTTATTTGTGTCTTCTTTTCAGCAATGTTTTGTAGTTTTCAGTGTACAAGTATTTTGCCTCTTGGATAAGCTTATTCCTAAGTATTTTATTCTTTTTAATACTATCATAAATTGAATTATTTTCTTAATTCCCTTTTCTAATTGTTCATTGTTAGTGTATAGAAATCTAGCTGAGTTTTGTTTGTTGATTTTGTATCCTAAAACTTCACTTTTCTAACTGACATTTTTGGTGGAATCTTTAGGGTTTTCTAAATATCAGAGTATGTCATCTATAAACAGAGATAACTTCACTTCTTCCTTTCTAATTTAGATGCTTTTTATTTGTTTTTTCTTGCTTAATTTATCTGGTTAAGGCTTCCAGTATAGAATAGAAGTGGCAATAGTGGGCATCCTTGTCTTCTTTCTGATCTTAAAGAAAGCTTTAGTCTTTTACCATTGAGTACAATTTTAGCTGTGTGATTTTCATATGTAGTTTTTATTATGTTGCAGTAGTTATTTTTTATTTGTAGTTGGTTGACTGTTTCTATCATTAAAAAGTATTGAAATGTGCCAAATGCTTTTACTGCATCAGTTGAGATAATGAGGTTTTTTTTTTTTTTTTACTTTTATTCTGTTAATGCAATATATTATATTGATTGACTTTTATACATTGAGCCATCCTTGCATTGCAGGAATAAATCCCACATAGTCATGTTAGTATAAACGTTTTATGTGCTATTGAATTCTGTTTGCTGGTATTTTGTTGAAGATTTTTTTGTACCAGTGTTTATTAGGGGTAATGGTTTGCAGTTTTTGTTTGGTTTTGTTTTGTTTTTGGAGTGTCTTTGTTTAGCTTTGGTGTCAAGGTAATACTGGCCTCACAGAATGAGTTTGGATGTTTTCTCTCCTATTCAATTTTTTTGGAAGAGTTTAGAATGACCAGTGTTACTTCTTTTTGAAATATTTGGTAGAAATTCCCCAGTGAAGCCATCTGGGCCTGGACTTTTCTTTGTTGGGAGGTTTTTGATTACTCATTCAATTGCCTTAGTAGTTATGGGTTTATTGAGATTTTCTGTTTCTTCATGATTCAGTACAATAAGTTGTGTACTTCTGGGAATTTATTCATTTAATATAAGTTATCCAACTTGTTGCTGCACAATTGTTTGTAATACTCCCTTATAATCCTTTTTATTTCTGTAAAATCAGCTATAATGTTCCCTCTTTCATTTCTGATTTTGGTTATGAATATTACTTCCTTTTTTTCTTAGTCAAACTAGCTAAAGCTTTGTCAGTTTCGTTGAATTTTTCAAAGCACCAACTTGGTTTTGTTGATTTTCTATACTGGCTTTCTATTGTTTATTTTGTTTATCTCTGCTCTAATCTTTATTATTATCTTCCTTCTGCTAACTTTGAGGTTAGTCCTTTATCTAGTTCCTTAGGGTATAAATTTGGGTTGTTGATTTGAGATCGTTCTTTGTTGTTAATGTAAGTGCTTTAGACATTTCTAAATAGGGCCATCTACATGCATTTATCCTGGTAACTTTACAGGAAGAATCAGAGAGCAGTTGGCAACATTCTACCCCAGGTAAGGGACCCTAATTAGATACTTGCCCACTGCTCATATTTCAGTTTCAGAGTTCCATGCAGTTCCCACCTCTGAGATTTTGGGGAGGCTTTTCCTGTTTATATAACCACATCAAGTTTGCACTGACTGTATTTTGGACTCAAATAATTTTGTTTTATTGTGATGAGGTCTATATCCAAGGATGGACTCATTTTGTTTGAAACACAGTGCTTAAAGGAAATCAGTCTACTCTTGCTTCTAAAATATTTAATATAAAGTACTGCCTTAACTTTGTTAAGAATAGATCCACTGCCACAGGATTTAAACAAAAGTGAAGATAGTAGTAACTGTTCAAGGAAATAGGAGACTTAGAATTTCACTAGTTCTCTCAATTTGTAGCCTGGTTGAAAAACGTGTTTGACTGGTGTCTGCTTATTTGGTAGGACAAGAAAACTCATCACAAGGGCTAGATATACTCCTTTATACAATATGGATGGGAGGGATATGTAGATTAGCATATTTCCTAATGCATTTAACAGAAAGTCAGACTCAAAATGGCTTAAACTATAGAGAAATGAATCATGTCTTATCACTGGGAGTTCAGAGGCAGGCAGACTCTGGAGTAGCAAAGCTTAGTTATGTGATCAAGGACACAGGATCCAGTCTGGATCACTTCATGGTCATAAGATGGCTGCAAGAAGCCATAGGCAATACGCTTCCTCATTCATAGCTTAAAAAAACAGGGGAAAGAGAACGAATGCTCTTTTCCTCACTCTACTCTAAAATATAGAATTAAAGTCCTACACTGTCAGTTATGGCTATATGTGGTTATCAAGCACTTGAAATGTGCCTATTTCAAATAGAGGTGTTCTGTAAGTATAAACAACACACTAAATTTTGAAGACTTGGTATGAAAAAAGGAATGTGAAATATCTCGATAATTTTTATATTGATTCTGTATTTACATAATGTTTTGGGTATATGGTATTGAGTTACATAAATATATTTCTAAAAATAATTTTACCTGTTTCTTTGTACTTTTTAAAATGTGGTTACTAGAAAAGTTTAAATTGCATATGTGGCTTGCATTATATTTCTACTGGGGCCGGGCGTTGGACACAGTTTGGACAGTGACCAGACAGGTCCCATGTGCTGATTGGCCTCAGCCAATCATGGGGGTGAGTGAATGCTGGAGGGTCAATTACAACATTCATCACAAAGCAAGAGGAGTGGAGGAGAGCTGTGCATCACTGGACTCATTCAGGAATGATTGAGATAAAAAACAATTTCAGTACATTTAATCTACTCTGGGATTTGAAATAACGCAAATCCTCCCAAACCCACTCCTTTTTTCCTTCTCTCAGGCCTGTTTTCTAAAGCCCATTCCTTACTCTAGGAGTGGACAAGATAGATTGAAGAGTGCCAGGAAGAGGAGGGTGAGGTGAGGGTGTGGCAGTGGAGGGCTAGTGGCACAAATAGCTAAGGTTCTATCACAAGGTGAAAAGACGTATAGAAATGCCAGGTCCGAGCTGCTTGGTATTAAACTGGTTATTTCCCCCTTCACAGGATGGAGCATCCCAATAGATACTACTTTTCTGCTTGCTGTATTTGGGCAGCTTGGTGAATTAAGAACATGGTGAATGGGAAAAGGTAACTGGTGGATTCTTTCCTGGAGCCCCTATCTTTGGGTGGAAAGAGGCTAAGAGGATTGGTGTAGTGTTAATTTCCTGTGCAGTCCCTAGGTTGTGATTCCTCACCAGGGTTGCTATTCTAATGTTTTACATGCTATTCCTATTCTCTTAGCCACCTATGTACTAGCCATTTTTTACTGGCCACGTTTTTTATTACGGAGTTTCCCCAAATGTTCGCTGGCTCCTCTCTTTACAAAACCGAATGTGTGTTTCTCCTCATCGTGTGGTCTTTTCCCACTTTTCTCAAGGTGTCATCCAGACTACCTGCTTCAGAATCATCTGAGGAACTTGTTTCAAAGCAGATTCCCTGGCCCCTCATCAGAGCTGCTGAATCAGAATCTCTAGGGGTGGGATGTAGGGATCTCCTTTTCTAACGAACTCCCAGGCCACTCCCATCCTCACTAAAGTCCCAGGGCTTCAGAGACTTGTATAGAGATAGTGGGTGCAGGAAGATGTGGAAGGGGTCATTTCTCAATGTGGATCCTTGCAAGGGGTAAGTCCTAAGTGGGAGAAGCGGACATCTCTTGGTTTCTGCAAGGAAAGCAGGGATAGTATTTCAGCGTCTGGTGGACTGAAGAGTGATGGTGGTGCCCACCATGCCCGATAGCATGGCAGAGAGAGTGTTCTTATCAGGGCCACAGCAGCTGAGGCCAAGACGTGGCACCTCTCTCCAGGAGCTCACAGTCTCCCACAAGGAGGCCACACCTAGGAGAATGCAGTTGGATTTGTTCTAGCAAATGTGGCACTCATAAGAGATTTCCAGAAATAACCATGGAGACGGGAGGATACGAGGTCCTTTGGTGGGCAGGTGAAACCTAGTAGGTCTCCTGGGCTCAGTATTAATGTTAACCTGCAGTTAAGCTGCTGAGGTTTGAGGGCAGTTAAATTCCAAAAAAATTGCAAAACCCAAGAAAGCATCACTTCTGACTAAGCAACTTGAAGGCATCAGGCCTCTACCCCAGCACTTCTGTGGCTTTGATTGACACATTTGGAGCCGCATCTGTCTGGTAGACATGGGTAGAGACATTCTTGCTTGTTTTTCTAATGCAGTCCAGATTTGTGTGTCTCCGCTGTACATTCAAGAACCCACCCTTTTCCCTTTATGGAAGAGCCAGAGCTTCTTCAGACTGGCAGAGTAGTTGGTGTTGACCCAAAGTAGGGATGCCCTGGTGTTTTCTACCACCCAGGTAGTGCTGAAGATGTGGAGTGGTCATCTGAGTCAACTCCGTGTCACAGGCCAAATAACTCTCCTCTTCTCCACTGCAGCATTGCAGAATGGGGAGGGTGGGTATGTGTTTGAAGGAGACCCAGAAGGAGTGGGGAGCCATAGGCCACATTGTGAAACCTCCACCATTTCCAGAGAGCCCAAGATCTGAGTCTGTTTCTTGGGGTGGAATTGAACAGTGAAAGACTGGACCAACAATTTCCTCTCCATGTACAGAAAGCAACCTCTTCCACTTCAGCAGGATTCTGCTTCTTTCCTGCAGGTTTCCTCCCTCCAGTTCCCTCCACTGAAGAATCCTTTGAGATTGGCCATAGTACCTTGCAGAAAACTGGAGTGTTAAAGCTTCAGACTTCTAGAAAGGTGGAAGTTCCTGATGGCGGTGGAAGTCCACAGATGGCAGGGAGAAGGGCGAATGGAAGGTGTTTGTGGAGGAGGGAGCACCATGAGCTCTGGAGCTCTGAATGACCCAGAACAGGTCTTCTCCTTTGAAGAAACATCTCTCTCTAATCTAGATGGTCAGCTCTCTCTGGATACGTACACTTATTTTGGCCTGTGACAACATGAATTGTTAGACATATCCCTGCGTACCCTTTTTTGTTGTTACCTATGAATAACACTGTTTTATTATACTAACGTTCAATTGTCAGGGAACACCTTGCTATTCTCTAAATATAAATGCAGGAGCAGCTTCTGTTAGGGCATTTAAGGCAGTTTGGGGTTTCCATTATATGCAGGCTGTGTCCGATGGAAGGGATTTATTCTGCAGCTGAAATGTCTAACAGTTATTATTTTTCCCAAGGAGCATATTTATTTCTTTTTGACAGTGTTTGAGGTTATGGACTCTATTTCTAGCTGACAAAAGAAAACAGCATACAATACAATCTGTGACATTAGACTGGGTAAAACCAGATGCACTCATTTGCTTTCAGACAAGGACACCCATTTCAATAACTGAAAGAATTGAGAATGTTTAATGTTCTGAGAACATGCTAAGCTGAATTTAAGTGAAAGATGATCCCTGGTTCTTTCATTCTTGCTTTAAAAATAAACTACGTAATTAAATGGCTACAGATACTTCTTTTGTGAGAAGGAAAACAGCAGTCGGATTCTTTGCAATTGTGCCAACAGGGCAGTAGGTTTCCTAACCCTTTGGCAAAATTGAGAATCAATACCAATCAGAAAAAAAAAAAAAAAAAAAAACGGTAACAAAAGGAGAAATCTCACAGGAGTCACAGGCGATAAAAGATTTACAATGTGAATAAAACATTACAGGTCAGCATTAAAACAGATGATACGTTTCTGTGACAAGACAAAGCGGCCAGCCCCTAACCAGAGGTGCAAAGCCGCACCCAGGGGCCAATGAGAAAGCCCCAGACCAGCCACTTCCCTTCCCCTCAAGGAAAGGAGCCTCCTTCCTGGGGAGACATTCACTCCACAAGCTACATTCACAGTTTGACAGTTCACCTTGTTTGAAAGTAAAATTCTCTGGAAATACAAATCTTGCCTATGCATAATTTCTAGGATTAGTATATTTGGAATTTGTGAACAGAGACCAGACTTGCTTTCGAAAAGGAAAAGATGATTATCTGTTGGTTCATTTTGTAGGTAAATAAGACTCTTTAAAATACAACCTGAGGCCGGGCGCGGTGGCTCAAGCCTGTAATCCCAGCACTTTGGGAGGCCGAGGCAGGCGGATCACAAGGTCAGGAGTTCGAGACCAGCCTGGCCAATACGGTGAAACCCTGTCTCTACTAAAAATATAAAAATTAGCCGGGAGTGGTGGTGGACGCCTGTAGTCCCAGCTGCTCGGGAGGCTGAGGCAGGAGAATCGCTTGAACCTGGGAGACAGAGGTTGTAGTGAGCCGAGATTGTGCCACTGCACTCCAGCCTGGGCGACAGAGCGAGACTCGGTCTCAAAAAAAAAAAAAAAATAATAATAATAATAATAATAAAATAAAATACAACCTGGAGAAATTATGAAGTCAAAAAATTTCCATAAAGACAGAATTCTGACTAAAAGGCAGTGGAACCCATCGCCAATTGGAGGGGTTTTACGGACATGGTGGAGGGGAATTCTTGGAGGGTGATCATTATTCAGGGCTCATTAGTTCTTGCTGAGTGGACTCTCAATCATGGGAATTTCCATATTCCAAAGCCAAATTCTTGAAAAGAAAACTCAGAAAACGATATTTTGGCACTAAGCCATTATCAAGGGAATGCATTTGACAAATATAAATCAATTTTATTATTTTTTGCCAAATCATGTAGAGTAGGTCTACACGCTCACCACTCGAAAGAATGCAGTTCACCTCCAATCAGAGACAGCATAACTGGGTGCCCAGGCAACCTAATCTCACACCCCTTAAAGTTGCCGGTGGACACACAGCCATGGCCAATAGTCTCAGCTTGGCAATACGTCTTGTCATGATAAATTAAATATCTGTTTTAGTAACTAGACTCTATACTGGAAACTTGCACACTGATTTTATAACATTTTACATTTAAAATTTAGAGCATTATATCTTATTTATTATTATTATTATTTTGAGACAAAGTCTCACTCTGTCACCCAGGCTGGCATGCAGTGGCATAATCACAGCTCACTGTAGCCTAGACCTCCTGGGCTCAGGTGATTCTCTCACCTCAGCCTCCCAAGTAGCTGAGACTACAGGTGCACACCACCATGCCCGGCTAATTTTTGTATTTTTTGTAGATGGGATTTCACCATGTTGCCCAGACTGGTCTTGAACTCCTGGGCTCAAGCCATCTGCCTGCCTCAGCCTCCCAAAGTGCTGGGATTTTAGGCATGAGCAACCACGCCTGGCCTAGAGCCTTTTAAAAATGGTTCATAGAAGCAAATTTTTGTTTTTGTGTTAACATGAACTACAGAGTTTATCACAGGGGATTAGTAACAATATCTAGTTCCTGTTCCTGTTTCTCAACTGGCCGTCTGGCTTTTCTTAATCTTTTGAAGTTTATGTACTGTTGCTAACACTTAATGAGCATATGCAAATGTACTAGACACTGGGCTCAGCCCTTTATTTACACTTTTTTTTTTTGCATTTCATCCTCATAGCATCCTTATGGGATAGAAGCTATCTACCTTAGAGATAAGAAAATCAGGGCTTGGAAAATTTCGCCAGGCCACCCACTGCTACCACCAAAATCCAGCCAAGGCAGTTTGAAGCCAGTCAGAGCTCTTAACAGGCACTCCCTGTGGCCTACCTCAGAGTGCAGACAATGTAGACTTGTGTCAATTTCTCTCACCTTATTGCTCAGCTAATACCTCTACCCTGAAACCGCCAATATTTTTAGTCCTGATGAATTTCATCCAATTTTCTTCCTTTTAGTTTGCCTCACCCATTTATTTCCCGTTTCTAGAATTGTTTGTCCTGCACGATATGTAGTTATCTAGAAACACTTGTTTTCTCAGTGTTAAATGAACTCATTTCATTGTTTGATTTATAATCTGTGTTGTTCTAGCTTGCCTGGCTGTGGTAATAGTTTTTACTTCAATTTTGAGGCAACCTGCGGAGGAACTAGCTTGGCCTCTGTTATTTACATATTGATGTGTGAGATCGACAGATTATAATGGTGGTGTCTGATAATGCAGGATCTGTGCTGCCCTTTCCTTTATTCTTTTTGAAATGGTGGCACAAACCTTTATCACCTGCTTTAGTCTTTTCCTGGAGCAACCTGCTATTTGTAGGAAGATCTAAAATGCAGGGTTTCTTCTTATTTTTTTTCTCCTTTTATGCCTCTTCTTCCTTTAGAATGAAGTGTTGTGCAACTGTTTTCCAATTGGGAACATTCCAATTAAGAAACAACTTAATGGTGTAAAATACATTTGTGTACAATGAAGTAAAAATATTAATGTTTCTTTCTTTTTTTTTTTTTGAGATGGAGTCTTGCTCTTGTCGCCCAGGCTGCAGTGCAGTGGTGTGATCTTGGCTCATTGCAACCTCCACCTCCCAGGTTCAAGTGATTCTCCTGCCTCGGCTGCCTGAGTAGCTGGGATTACAGGCGTGTGCCACCACGCCTGGCTAATTTTTGTACTTTTGGTAGAAATGGGGTTTCATCATGCTGACCAGGCTGGTCTGGAACTCCTGACCTCAGGTGATCCATCTGCCTTGGCCCCCGAAAGTGCTGGGACTACAGGCGTGAGCCACCGTGCCTGGCCCGTATCATTTATTCTTTACACAGCTTCTGGCTGCTTAATCACTCAGATTTTTTGAGAAGCATATTAGAATCTCCCAGTCCTGCTGTAGATTTGTCAATTTCTCCTGGTAAATCTATTTTCATTTTATATGTTTCAAATACATTTACTAAGTAAATGAAGGTAATTGTTGGTAGAATTTTTTTGATGGGTTGCTCCTTTCAGTGATGTCTCTTCATTCCTATTTATTTTCACCTTGAATTATATTTTTATTAATATTAATATTCCACACTAGTTTTCTATTGGTTATTATTTGCCTAGAATTTCTTTTTTTTTTTTTTTTTTTTTTAACCTTTCTGGGTCATTTTAGGAGTATCTTTCTTATAAATAGCACATGGCCAAATTTTGGGTTTAAATGAAATCTGAGAATCTTTGTGTTCTAATAGTGAACAAATATAGTTATTTAATCTATCCTTCATGTCGTTTAATTTTTGTTTTATATTTTCCATGTCTTCATCTCTCTGGGCTGCACTCAAGGTAATTTCTTCAGATTTCTCTCCCAATTCAGTAAGTTTATCTTTAATATGATCTAACCTGCTATTTTAACTCATCTATTGAATTTCTTATTTCAATGACCATTGTTAAATGGTAGAATCTTTGTTTTTCAAATCTCCCTGTTCTGATTTCATAATACCATGTTATTTTTATAATATAGGTTTTTTTAATCTCTGTAAACACTTTAAAATGCTTAATTTTTTTTAAAGTTATAAACATCGTTCTTTTAGCTTTCGTTCCTTAGATTTGAATTTTCCTATTTGTTGAGGCTATAGAGTGTCTTTCTTGGCATTGCCTACCTCAGATGTTTTAAAAATGCAGTCTTATCTTGCATAGGACTTAGCCTCTGTAGAACCTCCATGTGTGCTCTGTGCTGGGGAGCTCTCCCTGTGGTAAAGTTCCAGAAGTGTCTCTGTTCAGGCCTTAGGGGGCAGCCGATGTTTATACCGGTATAAATTGGGATACCAGCTTGGTATCCCAATCTTTGTCAGAAATCTCTCAACTTAAGGTATGTGGTATTAGTCTTAGTGCAAAATTCTTTTCTGGATTTTGGAATGTAAAGAACACATCTTTGGCTAGTTCTAGTATGCAGTTTAGTATCAGATACTATGGGATTAACCATTTTTCTTTTATTAATTTGATGTTTTATGATGTAAATATCAATAAACAAATGATGATCTATTGGTGGACCTTGTCTGTATAGATCAGGATTTCTCAAGATTACCACCACTGGCATTTTGAGCTGGATACTTTTTTGTTGGGGTTGGGTAGGAGAGCTGTCCTGGACATTGTAGAATGTTTAGCAGCATCCTTGGCTTTTACTGACTAGATGCCAGTAGCAAAAACTCCCCAAGTTGTCATAATGAAAAATGACTCTAGACATTGCCAAATGTCTTGCAGGGAGCTGGTGGTGGGTAAAATTACCCCCAGTTCTGCTATATAGGGAAATGGCATATCTTCTTTTAAAACGAGTGAATAAATGTGAGTTTCACTGAGTCAATAAGCACATTTATTTAGCCTTTAATGTGTATAAGACGCCATTCTTTTGTGGAAGCAGTTTTATTTAGGCACAGGGAAAGAAAGTTGTAGTCTACTGCATTCTCATGAAGCCATTTGTGGCACATGACAACATTATAATGTAGTGTAAGCATTTTAACAATCAAACAACAGTGGGCTTCAATCTGTAAAATAGAGACAATCACTCTGTCCTTTTAGAGCTCTTGGGAGAATGTGTGCAAAAAGGTCAAACACTGCTGAAACGTAGCTGGCGCTCAATACATTGTAGCTTTTACTATTATTATCCAATCAGAGCTCATGCATATAAACCAGAGCCCACCAACCAGCTTGACTTGTCTGCCTCTGGCTACATGATACATGTCACACCCACACATCTCCCTGAAATGTTTTTATCAGAACAACCTCAGAGTCCATGACCAAACAAGCCAACAAATGAGTTAAAGAAAATCACATACAGCAAACCAGTGCTTGGCCAATGGTTAAAGTTCATGTTCCATGGTCTCTCCATGTGTCTGGGGAGCAGTGACCTCTGCATCTGTGTATGGCCCACACATGCTATTTATATCTTGGGTGGCACATAGATTCTACTGCTAGAGGAATGAATGATTGTTCGATTTCTTCAGCCTGGTTCATAATCTGTTTTAACATACCAGGGCTCCATCTGAGCAGGCCAACAGGAAGCCTGCTTTTGATTTAACAGTGCTCTGAACAAGCTCCTTCTATGACTTTCCAAGAATTAATTACAGAGCTTAGTAAAGGCGCCTGCCACAAAGTCCCATGGATAGCTTTATGAGCAATAACAGCAGCCACATTGATGCCAGCAGAATTAGAATTTCCTTGGAGGACTGCTTAGAAAGAGAGGACTGGCTTGTGGAAGTGTAGGGCACATGGGTCTCCTATCTATACTTACAGGGGAATTTAAAGTCCGGAAGCAAGAAGAGATTGGTTCACTGTCACACAACATCTGTATTATTGAGTCTCACACACCTAGGCTTGTGTGATTTGGCTGCAAAAGGAGAGATCATTCTGATACGAAGCAACTGAAGCACTGTGGAGGGAAGGAAGCAACCGAGTGCCCGCTGGGGAAGGGTGCAAAGCCGAAGATCATAGGGATCTAATTGCCCGGCCGTGCAGCGTAGCATCCTTCACACTGCAGTGCCTGTGACTTGAGGAGATGAAGCAAATGCAGACAGTAGCTGTCCCCAACTGCAGCAACAGAGAGAGTTCCTGAGTGCACGTTTCATGTCTTGCCAGAAAGTTTCAATTGGTTGTGTGGGCAGGATGCAGAGGTGGCCAGTGGGAGGCAAAAAAGAGAAGGTGACTCCCTGCTGAGCAAAGAAGTGGGAGCCTTCCCGGAAACAGACAACCACTGCCTCTTGCAGGGCAGGCTCTCTACCCACTTTGTGTGTGGATGGAGCTGCAATGGCTTTCCATAGCTACTCACTGAAAGAATAAAGTAATCAATGACACAGCACTGGTAACCTCACAATCCAAACATTTTTACAATTTTGAGATTGTAGTAGCAGGAGGGCCTCTGCCTCCCAATTCCTGATGGTAAAGATGGTAGATTCCGAAAGGATAGCCATTTTTATGTAAATATCTGCCAGTGCAATTGAGCTTACACAAGGATTACCTGGGGGTCTCTTTCACCAAGGAGCCCTGTAACTCCCTCTGTCCTTGTGTCCAGGGCTGCTGGAGGCTGGGCCAGCTCTGTGGGCATGAACTACTCTTCCAGGGGTTGGAATAAGGAGCATGGCCTCTGGGTTTCTGCTGCACCTTCTGGTTTTGTCTGTGTGCATATTTTCATGCACATGAGAAATTCCATTCTTGCTTTTTACCCAAACATTTGTGAGTTTTCTGTACAGAGGTCTGGGGCCGCTGGTCAAAAGCTGTAACTATGGTAGAGAAAAATTAATTTAAAAATGGAAGTTTCTACCCTGATTTTTTTTTCTTTCTGGGGTCCTTCAAAAATAAATATGGTTGTCCCTCTGTATCCGTGGTTCTGCATCTGTGAACTCAACGAAATCCACAATCTCTGGATTGAAAATATTCAGAATAGGATTCCATAGAATTCCAAAAAGCAAAATGTGTATTTGGCCCACACCGAGTACTACCTTTAATCTACGTGAATGAAGTGAAATCTAGGCCTTGTATTAGGTAATATAAGTAATCTAGAATTTATTTAAAGTGTACATGAGTGTGTGTGTAGGTGACATGCAAATACTACACCATTTACATCAGGGACTTGAGCATCCATGGATCTTGATATCACTGGGCATCCTGGAACCCCTACAGGTTCTGAGGGATGACTATAATTGTCACACAGTCTTTTGCTCTTAGTCATTTCATGTGTTTGGGAAAATGAAATTCTCCAACTGAATGAGCAGTTGGTTTTCACCAGCTTTTGCCAGACATCATGAGCTCCATTGTGGTTTCGTTCAGCCTCATGGCTTTCAGAGGGAGCTAACTCCCAAATTCACACCTCCAGTTCAGGCCCTCCTCCTAGCCTCCAGGCCCACATCTCTACCTACTCAACCCCTCCACTTGAAGGGCTAATTAGACATCTCAAATTAAACCTGACCGCACCCGAACTCCTGAATACAGCACTGCAAATTAGCTGCAACCACATTCTCCCTGTCTCAGTAACTGGCAACTTCAGCCTTCTAGCTGCTCTGACTAAAAACCTTGGCATCCTCCAGGACTTTTCTCTTCTGTTGTGTTTCCCCCATTCAATCTGCCAGGAAAACCCATGGTATCCAGAATCCAGTCATTTTCCTACCCCCTTGCTCCCACACTGGTCTGGGTTAGCATGGTCTCTCAACTGGATGACTTCAGTCAGATGCTTTAATGTCTCCTACTTGGTCTCTCGGCCTCTACTCTTGCCCCCTGAAGTATGTTCTCAACACAGCAACCTGAGGGCTCCTTTGAAAATCCAAGCCTCATTATATCACTTCTCTGTGCACAAGCCTCCAGGCACTCTCCATTTCACACTGAGTAAAGCCAGAGTTTTTACAGTGGACTCCCAGGCCCTACGTGATCTGCACACCCTGCCCCTACTTCCCTGCTTCTCTCTCTGACTCGTTTCCTCCTGTTTTCCCTTTTGTTCACTCTGCTCAGCAACAGTGGCCTCCTTTCTGCTCCCAACTTAGGGCTGTACACCAGCTGTCCACTCTGCTGAAAGGTTCTTCTACCTGAAAAAATGCTCACAGATCCTCAGTGAGGCCTGCTCTGCCCATCCTATTTAAAATGACAACCTGTCCCTCTTCCCTTCTGAACTCCAAATCCCACTTACCCTTGGCTATTTCATTTTTCTCTAACCCATATTACCTTTTAACATAATATGTAATTTACTAGCTGATTATGGTTATTGTTTACTGCCTGCCTCCACCAGTTAAGAATGTAATCTCCATGAAGGTAGAAATTTTTGTCCATTTTGTTCAGAGATGCATACCATGTGCCCAGAAGCTTCCTTGTACATAGTTGCTGTGCAACAAGAATTTGCAATGAATAAAACACTTTCCTTCAGCATAACAAAAAGGGTTTTGGGTATTACAGAAATGGGTAAAAGATTTGAATATAGAAACGATACTATTGAAAGAATCATTTTGGATCACCTTCACTTTTTTTTTTTTCCTCTTGACGGGTGGCATATGATAGAAGAGTCAATTTCTTCCTTTTTTTTTTTTTTGAGACGGAGTTTCACTCTTGTCACCCAGGCTAGAGTGTAAGGGTGTGAACTTGGCTCACGGCAACCTCGGCTTCCTGGGTTCAAGCGATTCTGCTGCCTTAGCTTCCAGAGAAGCTGGGATTACAGGTGCCTGCCACCATGCCTGGCTAATTTTTTGTATTTTTAGTAGAAACGGATTTTCACCATGTTGGTCAGGCTGGTCTGGAACTCCTGACTTCAGGTGATCCACCTGCCACGGCCTCTCAAAGTCCTGGGATTACAGGCGTGTGCTACCGTGCCTGACCAAGAGTCAGTTTCATTAAACCATTAGATTAATTTGTCTGGAAACTCCTCAATGCAGGGAGAGACCAATCAGACAATTTGGACACTATATGCTGACCCTTGACACAGAGCCCTGCACAAGGTAGATACTCTGAAATGTTAGTTGAAGGAACAATGAAGAAATTTAAGGGTTGGTCTTACCATTCATACAGACTGCTATTCTAGGCCACTAAAACAATTGAAATTATTTACGTATTCTTAATACGATGTAAATTCACTCGCAGAAGTTATTTTAAAAATTAGGGGTGGAGGTAGGTGGGAGGTCTATGGTGGAAAGAGTATATATGGGAGTTGGAAATCTTGGATGCTGATTCTGGACCCAACATACTGTGTAGAAATCTGGGTTTTTTTTGTTTGCTTCTTTGTTTTTTCTCTAAAAACCATAGAAATAGCTGGAAAATCTGCAATTGTTTCCAGTTCTAAACATTCTTTCTAAGAAAAAAAGCCACAGTAACCTTTGTTTCCTTCTCTTCCCTTCCCTTCCTTGCCCCATCTTCCCCATTCCCTTCCTCAAACATGTGGGGCTCAGGCTACGTGAAAAGGCACGTTAGTGTTGAGGTTAATAGCTCAGACTGGGGAGGCAGCTAGCCTGGGTTTGAATTCAGGGTCTACATCTTACTAGCTGTATGACTTAAGATAAATTACTGAACTTCACTGTGTATCATTTCCTCATCTGATAAATGGGTTAAAAAAATTCCTACCCTACAGGACTATGGTATGAACTACCTAAGATCATGTTAATTGCATGTTAAAAGTCTGGCATAAGGTAAGCATTAGGTAAATGGGAGCTATTATGAGAAGATGAGTGGGAAGGGGAGAGGCCACATCTAACATCTGAGAGATGGAATAATTCAGAGGTGGAACATCTATGTGAATAGAGTTGTCTCTATTCATATTTCCAAGAGGTTTGCAAATGGACCAGTAGGGTGGAACTTCTCAACTCATTGATATTTAGGATACACATAGAAAATAATACATGATTATATAACTGCATTTTTGAAACAGAAAAAAATCAAAGACCATTACCTCCAAAGAATTGTCCCTGCCTGTTCCCTTCTTATTCTTTATAGAGAAGAATGGGGCCTCTTCATGGATACCATTGACCAAATGCTCTCATTCATGCTCTAGAGAATAAAATGCCCACGTTCATTAGAAAGTAAATGTCTGCCTCTTGAGACTGATTTGGGCTCTGTATAATATAAGGCTATGATTTTCTAAAAAGAGTAAATTAAGAAAAAAAAGGCCAACTGAGTGTTTTCATTCAGAGCAGAATTCATGAACAAAACTGACGGCCTTAAGACTGTATCATTCATGGCAGCCGACAAGCTCCCCTCTCTTTATATGGACCATCATTAGCCTACTCTGAGATCTGAGTCTTGCATGTGTTTAATTAGGTAATTTTTGGAGATGAAGGAAAAATGATTAAATTATCTGGACTCCAGAAAAAAGCAAAAGATCCTTATTTCAACCATCCATCAGGCCTTGACATCTAGAGTATTACATGCTATAACTCAAATGAAAATATTTCACTTAAAAGTACAGTGCCCCTGTCCATGATATCATTAAAGGAAATCATTAAGCATTTATGCAGCACTTTGTGCCGGAAAAGTGCTTTATCGTTATTTTTATTGCTCACCAAAACCCTGTGAAGCAGGTCCTTCTCTACATCTTAAAACCAAAACAGAGAAGAGAGATGAAATTACTTAGAATCTCAGAGAAAATAAATGACTGGATCAGAATGAGAACTTTGAGTGCCAAAGCCAACTGTTTTAATCCACGGAGCCATTAGGTTAGATGTTTATTCACTGTATACAGTGTTATCTGATTTGGAATTGACTTTTTAAAACTACCTAGATTATTGATTATATAGACCTGGTACAGAAGCTGCACCATTTACAATCACTTCCATTCATCGTGAGCATCTCCAAAGAGCACTAAGTTCCTAAAGAAATTTAATTAAAAAGAAAAAGTCAATGTACTTTAAAGATAGGCTTTATTGCGCTATGGTATTCAATAAACACTGAAATCTCTGTTTTGTGCCTTCATATTGCACTTTCCATTCTAAGCAGGAGGGCACTTCTCCATCCAGTGACCCAGGAATGCAGGTTCCTGCCATCTCAGTATGTGGTTTCCAGGCTCACTGAAGCAGAAGTGAGCAAGTGTGGGGGGCCCATTCCTGTTACTACATACTCTGGACCAAAGTGATACATAGTCCATCAGCCCTTTTTCTCATGGTCTTTTGGCCAGAGGTAGTCACATGGCCCCCAGCCCAACTGTAACCAAGGCTGGAAATGTTGCCAAGCATAGGGCCCAGTTGGAGAATATTTTTGCCTCTTCCACAGACTGATTTTAGCTTGATTTCGATTTGAACTTTTTTTTTTTTTGATGGAGACTCACTCTGTCACCCAGACCAGAGTGCAGTGGTGCAATCTCGGCTCGCTGCAACCTCTGCCTCCCAGGTTCCAGGGATTTTCCTGTCTCAGCCTCCCAAGTAGCTGGGACTACAGGCATGTGCCACCACGCTGGACTAATTTGTGTATTTTTTAGTAGAGACAGGGTTTCACCATGTTGGCCAGGCTGGTTTCAAACTCCTGGCCTCAAGTGATCTGCCCACCTTGGCCTCCCAAAATGTTTGGATTACAGGCATGAGCCACTATGCCCAGCCTCAGATTTGAACTTTGAATTCAAAATGGTAACGAGAGTATTTATTCAACTTCTGCCTGAAATAGGTGACATGATATCCCTTATAATATTTCTTTTATGGGCTCCCATTTCCTTAGTGCTTTATTATTTTCAGCACCCTTCCACATGGCTCATCTCATCTGATACTAGCAGAAAGAGAAATTCTGATAGTCCAGAAGACTGCTGTAGTTCCCTTTTGTTCCCTCTGGTTCAGCAGCTGTGGTACCTATGAAGCAAGCTCTACAGCTTATAGAAGGTATATCTTACTAGCTCAACCCCTGGAACTGGTCTTTTACAAAAGAATAAAATCAGAAGTAGTATTTATTTCATCATTGGAACTAAATCTTGGTAGACTATGACCACATCTTTTGTTCACAATTAACAACATCAGTGACAGGCTCAGCTTCATTGTGATTGAGTTTGTGGAAGCTGAGAAGATTCTAGGTTGAAAGGAGATAGGTAGGAGAGGCCTGGAATGACTGAGTTTGGGGTCCAGGGCAAAGCTAGATCATTCCCAAAACTGCTGGAAGACTGGTGTTGGAGGCTTTACCTGCTAGCTTTTTAAAATTAGCTGTGAGATGATTCTAAAATTAAAAAGAAGCTAAGATGGAAGTGAAATGTGAAATGGCATGGAAAGAAATGGGTGGTTCAAAGTTCTGGATCATGGAATCATTTCCTTTGGTAGTGGTGAGCACAAACTTAGATTTCAACTTTCCCCCCTAGTATATGTTCTTAAAACATGATTGCCAATAGGGCAGATAAATCCCATGGAGTGGTTTCCAAAGGAGGCCAATGATGAATTTGTTTACAGATTAATTGGTCAGGGCTCTGACTTTAGCCTGATGTCCTCAGCAACTGCTGACAACTTTGGCCTAATTTTGGGAGGAGATTGTATTTGGCTGGGTTGCTGAGCTCTTTCTCAGAACCTCTTCTCAGGACAGTTGCCAAATGCTCTTTTTGAAACTGTGTTCTGAAATCCGAGGAAAGTTGTTTTGGGTCATCGCCTGGGGCCTGATGCCCCAATTGGAGACACACATGTCACAATCTTTATATTCCATTAGAGTTGAAAGCAGATATCATCAACCTTTTTCCGCAGCACCCAATAACTAGAAAGGTTCTCTGAACCTTACTAGCTGCCTGATGAGAAGCAAGGAATTTTACCTCTCTATTGTTGTAGCAATTTCTTAGTCCAACACAGTCCTTCTCAATGCTTTTAAAACCAGGGCTCCCTTTGAGAAATCATGAAATATCTCAAGCCTAGTGTGCTGGAAAGACTAGTATACCTCCCTGAAGCTTGATTCTATTCCTTGACTTGAATAATTTGGGTAGGTTTCTGTTTCTTGCAATCACACACGCCCTGATTAAGCCTCTAGAAATGGGAACATATCTAGAATGGTCACTAAAATATAGCTGAGTTTCAGCCCTCCAAAATGTCAATAAGACATTGTTGCCCTCATAACTTTAATGTTTCTCTAGGAATCATAATGATGATACGAAAATACAACCTCATCATTTTGTTTTAAAAAACGGTGCCGTTTATAAGAAAAAAGATATATATCCAGCCAAGGAGTGGGAGGGTGACACAAAAGGAGTAGGGTGAGGAAATAAAAGGAGAAAATAACAAAATTGTCCACGTCAGCCTTTGCCGCTGGCTTTTGAGCTATTCTTAATCCTGTCAGCACAATTAATGAGGGGAAAATAATTCCCAGAAGAAATGTAGCTGGAGGCACTGACCTGCCCTCCAAACCCCTCACGCCAAGAGGGGCAAAGTCTAGAGAAAGTTTCCCCAGTGAGAGTTACTGGGAAAATGACTCTTGGTCCTGGGTAAAACTTTCTTTCTTTGTCAACCTCAGGCAAGTTAGTTTATGGCCAAGAATATACATGGTGCTTCAAATGCAAAGGAAGAAACTGTCTCTTCAAATGGTTTACGACTTAGATGGGGAAGAAATGTCTACACTCTAGAAATGAAATGATGAAAGGACCTTACAGAGCAGGGGTACTCTGGAGCAAGCCAGGGGATTCATAGGTAAGCATTCTTGGAAAGTAAAGCTTTCACACTGGAGTAGTTGGGAAAGACTTCAGGAGAAGGTGGATCCTGGTAAACCTTAGAGGAAATATGGCTCCATGTGGATGAGGAGAAGCAGGAAAAAATGTGGATAGAGTATCCTGTGTTGGAATGGCAGGAACAGAGTGGCCTGATTCTAGGGAAGCCTTTGTATTCAGTTGCAACAGTTAAAATAGAAAAATGTCTTGAGTTAATGTTGCCTCCATCTAAATGCCAATTACACTCAAATCCACCCTTCATAAGCGTGTTAATGACTGAGTGCAGTGGCTCATGCCTGTTATCCCAGCACTTTGTGAGATCAAGGTGGGAGGATCGCTTGAGCCTAGGAGTTGTAGACCAGCTTGGGCAACATAATAAGATCCTGTCTCTACAAAAAATAAAAGATTAGCCAGATCTTGTGGTGCCTGCTTGTAGTCCCAGCTATTCAGGAGGCTGAGGCAGAAGGATGATGCTAGCCCAGGAGGTTGAGGCTGCAGTGAGTCATGATCATGCAGCTGCACTCCAGCCTGAGTGACAGAGCAAGACCCTGTCTCTAAAAAACAAAAATAAAAAAAACCACTTTTCATTACCAGCTTAGTTTGCATAATCCAAGACAATATACAACTTTATTTCACACATTAAAGTTAGGCAGGCTCACCTGGGATTCAGATACTACAGAATTTTTTTTGGGTGAGCTCAGAAAGAGATGGGAGAAAGTGTGCTAGTAAGAAAGTCACCTATCTCTTATTTTTAAAAAGGAAACCTTAAATCAATATTTCCATAAAATTTTATTTTTGTTTCTAATTTACATTATAAACCCAGTTTCTAATTTTAGCACTGAAATTTAGGTACCAGCAGCAACAGATAGGTGCCTTGCCATAATAAGGCCTCCCATTTTGCATTCACAGAGCATTTTCACATTCATTACCTTATTTGGGTAGTCTGTTCCCAATTTTTATTCTTGCTGCTAAGGGTTTTCTACAATGTCACAGAGCTATGTAATAGGAGAATCCGAACTGAAGGCCAGGTCTCCTGACCTGAGTCTAAGCCCTTCCCAAACCTGGGCCACACCACCTGTTTCAGTGGAGGTGTCTATTGTGTAGGCCCAGAGGCAAACACAGCAATCCTCGATGTGGATGAGGGCACAGCAAGCCAGCCGGTCTCACTGTGGTGGGAGCACAAATTGATATGCATCCTTTGGAAAAAGCAATTTGGCAAAATGTATTGAGAACATTCATACTGTTTGTACACTTTGACCCAGATACTTATAGGAATCTGTCCTAAGAAATTAATGTGATATGTGGCTGAAGGTTTTCATAGAAATATGTTTACTGGAACGCTACTTATAATTCCAACAATAAAAGGTTAGTTAAAAACATGTGGTGCTGGGTGCAGTGGCTCACACCTGTAATCCCAGCACTTTGGGAGGCTGAGGTGGGTGGATTGCTTGAGCCCAGGAGTTTGAGAACAACCTGGGCAACATGGCAAAACCCTGTCTCTACCAAATAATACAAAAATTAGCTGCCGTGGTGGCACGCATCTCTGGTCTCAGCTACTCAGCAGGCTGAGGTGAGAGGATCACCTCAAGGGTATAGTGAGCCATGATCATGCCACCGCACTCTAGCCTGGGTGATAGAGTGAGACCCTGTCTAAAAAAAAAAACAAAAAAACATTATGGAAATAATGTGAAAATATTTATAATATAAGACCAAGTGAAAAAAGTTGTCATCCAGATAGAATAACTAGCAGAGAAACAAGATGTATACCAAAATGTTAACAAGGCTTAACTGTGAGTAATGAGACTACAAATAAAATTTTTTACATTTAATACCCATTTCCCATGTTTTCTATAAATAAGATGTTGTAATTTTATTATCAGAAAAAAGATTATATTTAACAACTTTTAAATTGTAAAAGCAGCCAGTGAGAATAAACGCTAAAAATAAGGAGTGATTTGGGGGTTAAAAGTGATCATTTTATCTAGATTGGTTCATAAACTATACGGCTCATGTTCAGGAAAAACTAACAAACAAAAATATAGTGCTAATTTGTTACATTTCCAAGGAGAAGATTAAGGATGTATGATTTAAAGATGAAAACCACAATTGCAATAGAGCATGTGGCAAATATTTCAAGCTAGCAAAGTTTGACTAGGTAGTGGAATCACTTTCATGACTCAAGAAAGCTATACTGAATCTGCAGGAGTGAGGCTCTAGGAAGCCTAACTAGGAGAAGCTCTTGCAAGATCCCTGCACCATGTGGTCAGCTGGTTTCTTCCTCCGTGGTCTTTGGCCCTGGCTTGTTTTGCGTGATAAAAAGGAAGAGTCATCGGAGAGCTTCACATACAGCAAACACAACCTCAGAGATATTTTGGAGCTTTCTGGGTGGGAAAGAAAGACGTGGCAAAAGCAGCCGAAGGATTCAGGGTTAACACTTTGCCTTTTGAAGATATTTCAGTTCTTGGAGGGCTTCCAGTCTGAATTTGGGGAATTCATCAACAGGAAAACAAATAGCTGGCAGGCTCTGTATTTACTCTGCCCTTCTCAAGGTTGCAACATAAATCTCCCAACTTGGAAAGCATTAAGGCCGAGGAGACATTTTGTGAGTTCAGGGACTCTCCTCCAGTCTGCAGGAACCACATCTACCCTCATTTCGGGAAAACACAGGCACCAGCCCTCAAGGTGCTGCTGGAGACAGTACTGACACTGTTTGACTCGCTTGGGGCAGACTGGGGAAATGAGAGCTGGAAAACTTGAGTTCTCCAAGTGAGAGCTGTTGGTCTGCTTTGGAAAAAACCCACTTACGCCAGGAGAATGAAAGCCCTGAGAAGTTCTCATTGGGTGAGTTTATAGCAGGCTTGCCACGAAAAATACCCAATGGTTCTTTTATGGTGTCCGAATTGTAATATAGCTAGATCAATTCTGGAAGCAACCTTCTTCAACACCACTGGAATATATATGCTCCCATTCCCAACGTTTCCAATTAGCAGAGAAGCTAATGCTGGAAACCATTACATATAATCCAGAAAAACTATCTATGTAACACTATAAAAATTGAATATGTGTCAGAAGTGGATTTAGATTCTTTAGGTTAATATTATTTTTGCAATTAAGTAAGGAACTGACATTAATTTACTTGCGATATGTGATTAGGTTAATTTACTCCAGAATAATCTTGCATTTTAAAAATTAAAAATGGTAGCTGTATCTTCTCATTATCAATCAAACTAGCAGTGGCACTACAGAAACATCGTCATTTTGTACTCAATTTTGCTCTTATAGACAGTCAAATAAGCACTAAAAATGACAAATTACCATGCTCTGATAGATCTTCATGTTTAAGTACCTACAAATAACTGTCCATTTGTGAATGGTTAAGCTTAATCCATTATTTTTCCTATAAGCAAGATAACCTCTTTCATAAATAGAAATCTACAAATAATACTTAGAGCAGTTTGACTCTTAGATGTAATAATGCCACAGTATCTAGAAAACAAAATAGGCTTACAAAAATAAAGCTAAATAGTTTATCCTTTTTTTGACCTTCACAAATGTAAGTGTTCTATCTATGGCTCTATAAATTGTTTAAATCCTTTAATGATGCAAATGTGCTGATAATGTTCTTATACTTGCTGGAACTATGGTTCTGTTAATATTTTGAAAATTACTTTAATTAACCTTATTTCATTTTGTAGTAGTCATAGAACACTTTCATATTTTTAAACTGTGCATTAATTTGTTTCATCATTAACCTTGGGTTTTACCCTTGGTAATTATGGTAATTCACAATTTGGGTTGTGTCAGGTGCTAGTGGATTCAAACAATACATATTGTGGGAACCATCAATAGCTTTGGTGGTTAGTTTGCAGGGGACAGAAAAAGGGCTTGGCAGGCTGGAGGGTAGAGGGGCAGGGTTCCGCAGAAGATTCCCAGGAATGGTTTTTAGTTGGCCAAGGACTCTGGTGGAGGAAGGGGGATGCTGAGTGGCCTAGATCAGGCACTCACCGACCTCCCTAACTCCTCCTTCTGAAATCAGAGAGGGAGGAATCTGTGATAGAAGAAGGAGGGGAAGGAATGGATAGCCCCAAACACTGTGCACTATAATAGTTAGTCATATTGATAGTGAGCGCGCTCTGTCTCTCTCTCTGTCTCTCTCTCTCTCTTTCTCTCCAGGCAGGCAAAGACTGCCACCATATGCAACTGACTCCTGCATTTTTCATCTGCGTCCCCAGTTTGTCACTTGAAAACCCAGGTCTCAATCCTCCCTGATTTTTCTAGAAACACCACTAGTATCCAATTCAGTAGGTCCCTATCATGGGCAGTGCGGGGGCACTGGGCATGGGCGATGCTCGTGTGTGACTCGCAGCTGGGCAGCCATCCCCGCGGGCGTCCTGGTTTCCCTTCCCTCTGAAAGCGCCGCGGCGGGCCAGCAGGGGGCGAGTTTCACTTCCGCACGGGAGACCCAGCCGGAATCACAAATGCCGCGAACGACACCCTCCTTTCCTGATCTGGCCAGGAGTCTGTGTCATTAAAACTCTCAGTTCTGCTTTTCCCTACATTAACATTATCTTCATTTTGAGCATATCACATTCAGTGACAGAAAAGGAGATCCCGTGAGTCACTGGAGGTAGACTTACAAGAGATTAAGTATGGTATTTCATAGATGTTAGTGACATCACTGGAAGAAGCAGTGCTTTCAAAGAGCAGGATTCCTCATATTCACTCTTCGGATACCTAGCAGTTTTCAAGGTCTGGGTCTATACTCAGCCCTTTTCTTGGAGGAAGGTGCTCATCTTCCCACACAGGCTACACAGGGAGCACAGAAGGTTGTGACAGGTGGTGCCGGGCCATGTGAAGCCCTCCCCCTCGTCCTCCTGCCGGGGGCATCTTACATATTGCTGCCACTGCCAAGGGGCATATCTGTGTATAGCTGCCCAGCAGAGTGGAGGGAAGGTGTCATGTGGGAGGGAAGACTCCTGGATGGGTAAGAGTTTGGGCTAAGTCCCTCCTGGTCCAGGTAACTTAGCTGGCACCTGCAGATATGAGTGGTGGGAGATGGGCTCCCGCGGGTGAGAGAGGGGCACCACAGAACCACAGGCTTTTCTCAGGTCGGGGAAAGACCTTAGAGATCACCTAACTCAATGTCTTCTTTCCTGATGCCCAGGGAAATTGTGAACAAATCACTACCACAGAACTAGGCACGTCCCCTGGTGAGCAAATGGACACCTTCAGAGAAGCCATTATCTTTCCTTGTGTATTATGTATCAAAAGCTAACTGTTTAACAAGCAACCCCGTGTCACAGTGGCTTAACACAAAACACGTTATCTCTTGCTCCTGGAACCACTGAAAGTCAGTGTTTCTTGGGCAGCTTCCATGCAGTGATTCAGTGACCCAGGCACCTTTCATTCTGTGGCCCCACCGTCCCTAGGGGCCTTAATGTTTGCTGCTGAGTACTCTACATCTGGCTGTGACAGGTAGAGAGGGAAAATGAAGGACTGTGCAGGAGGTGGGCAGGCCTCACTGCCACTCACATTCCACTAGCTAGACGCCACTCACAGGGCCAACCTTCCCCCAAGGCGAACTAGGAAATGTACTCCAGCTGTGTGCACAGGAAGAAGATGGCATGGCTCAGGGCAAGCACACAGCAGTGTCTGCCCCATCTATCTTCAAAAGAAACAGTATTTGAGTTCTTTTGGGTTATTTATACTGGGTAGCAGAAGGCACATAATCTTTGGAGGTGGACAGACTTGGGTTTGGGTAGTGGCTGTGTGACCTTGGGCAAATAATTAACCTTTAGCCTCTGTTTGCTCAGCTGGGAAATGGGGCTATCTTGTGGGTATTACTTGAGGTAAGGAATGTAACTTGTCTATGTTAGCACGTGGTCTCACATACTTGTTTGTACAAACCAGTGGGGCTGGGAGTATTGTTGGGGGAGGAGGAAACAGGCTTCCTGTGTCCCATTTCCCCAACCCTGGATGGTAGCACTGCTTAACAGCTCTGTTAGACACCAAGAGTGGTGGCACTTTCTTCTGTCACTTGTGAAATTTCAGTGTAATTCATTCTAATCAATATGGGACTTTGGAAGGAAAGAAAGCATTCCCCAAACCCACAAGCAACCATTTTATTTGATTCATAAAAATTCAGTCACTGAGAAGGCAGTTCCAACAAGAGAGTTTTGATCCTTCTTGCTCAGGCTGAGATGGTCACATCCAGAAAGTAGTGATTTTACTATTTTCTTCTGGAAAAAAAAAAATTCTGAAGAGCAGTGAAAAGAGAAATAATCTAAGCTGAAGTGTCACTTTTCACTTATGGATATTGATGCTCTAAGACTAAATCTGGCTCACAGGAGTAAAGAGAACTGCCTTTTCATCATGGGTGAGACACCATGGGGTGGGATGTGACTCAGGTATCATGGTGTGCCCAGGACCTGGCACATGAGTACTGGCACATTAGAGGCTTCAATAAATATTTGCTGATCGAATTAATAGATGATTGAAGACAGTTACACAAGCAATAACAATGAAAACAATTTTTTGACCTGAAACATCACTTTTTTTTTGCGGGGACTGGGAGGCAGTGGAATCCTGCATTTTAGTTTTTGGGTTCCCCGAATGGTTTCTTCAATCATAAATGTTTGCTAACCACCCCCCCTCCCCCCGCCACACACACACACACACACACACACACACACACGCGTGCGCTCACCCACATGCCGACATTCTATAGGAAGGTAAAATAAAGAGAAAGCCGAATAGTGTCTGCCTTTTTAGAGCATTGTCCTTTAAAATAACCTTCCAAGCCTAGCTAATTAAGCTTAGTGGCGATAAGATATTGAAAGCAATAAATAAATCCACATCCATAGCTCAGAAGGTTAACAGTTTTTTGAGAAATTATTGTTCAAATCCAAGGGTAAAATGGCGTCTGAAATTACAAAACGTGGTCCTGTAGTGCCCTCTGGTGTCTTTTGCCTGGAATTGTCAAAGCCTGCCATTGCGCCCAGCTCTAGTCATTAGCATAATCTTGATTTATTTATACATCCAGGACTTTGGGGCCCTGACTTATTTGGAGGGGAAGTGGGGGACACAGGAAGCGGGGACTCCTTTCTTTCAGGCTCTTTTTCAAATGGGTTACCAGCACAATGTCAAAATAATTTTATATTAAACCTGGTATAAGATTTAAAAATTGAAACCAATCATTATCTTGAAAAGATGCCTTTACCTCCAAAAAATTATTGACTTTTTTTTCCAGAAGGCATATTATGCAGTTTCTTTTGTCCATTAAGCTATTCTTTGCAAATCAATTGGACAGACGACAGTTTTTAATTTCAGAAAATTAATTATCACCTGTAATAATTGAGCCATTCTTTATTTTTTTCTTGATACCCATTCAGTTAAATAAAAGACATGCAGAGCTAGTCTATGAAATAGAATACAGATTATGAATAAAATTAAAATATTCCAAAAGACAGCATTTTTTATGTTAAAAAAAAGTGTTGTTGAAATTTATTCCATAAGGATATTCATATTTTGAGGAAAGGGAAACTAGTCAAATTATACATATTAGGCAAGTGAAAATGGTGAAAGGCAGTCACTGAGTTTTAGATTGTTAGTATTTGTTGATGAATCTGGCTTAACTCTAAATGCTGCAGCCAACAAGGTAAAGTGCTATGAAAAAAGAAGGGTCTTCTTTCACCACCTTCTATGAAGATGAAAGTCAATTTAATTCAATTTGTAGGTATTTAATGGGTGGCTTTGAGCACCAGGGACTGGGCTTAGGCCTGGCCTGGGTGGAATCTCTGACCCTCAGGAGCTCCAGGCCCAGGAGCGGGACATGTTGGCAACACCCGCCATTTGCAGTCCAGGGGATGCAGGCTGTGCTGGAAAGACAGCATGCAGGAAGGAGCCTGTGAGATTGAAGGAATCAGGGGAGGCCTCCCTGGAGGACATGACCTTGGAAGATAGGAGTCAGCCAGGTGTGCAAGAGAGGCGGGGCATCACAGACACAGGAAGGGCCAGCAGAGTGCTTCTTTGGAGCAGGGATATGGAGGGGAGGAGAGGTCAACCTAGAGAGGATCCCCACCATGCTCTACTGAGCCGAACAGTTTTATAACAAGAGCCTGGAGTGCTCTGCAGGGTTTAGACCAGAGAGGGATACGTGCAGCCCAGTAGCCCAGAGAACATAGGTTGGAGGGGAGCCAGCTGAGGTTGACCACAGATTCTCAGTGGAAGGACAGTACACGTCTCAAATTCTTCTCGCTTTGTGATAATAGTCACCAACGTTTTGAAGACCCTTGCAGGCAGGAGCGCAGAGCAGAGAAGGGTCTGGAGCTTTGGCGCTTGGCAAGACCTCCCTGAAAGCCTGGCTTGCCCACTGCCAACCTTGGGCAGGTTTCCTGAGCTCTTGAAGCCTCAGTGTTTTCCCTGGTGGACTGGGCATGACGAAACTACCTTCCAGGATTGGAGAAGGTGTATAGGACGTGATTGGCAGAGGGGCTGGCACATTGCAAGTGCCCTGTAAATGATACTTGACTTTTATTAAAGGGAAAATGATTCACATCATAAAAGCTCCAGACCAAGCCAGGCCCCTGCATATAATCTCATGGCAACTCCAGACCATCTTATAGCGTCTGGTTATGTATATTTTTGTATGATTATACGATTAATGTCTGCTCCTTCTTCTAGCTCCACAAAGGCGGGACTGTGTCCCGCTGACGGCCCATGTGAACCTTGTCACTATGGGTCATGTGCGTGGAAGGTGCTAGAAAATAGCCATCAAATGAAGGACAAGGAGAATGGCTGGGGACTGCTCTGCCAACATCTTGCTTTGGTGATGATAAAACTAAAAAACGGTAAAGGAGCCCAAATATTTCCCATAATACTGTGATTCTGGGACTGAAAACTTGTTTTGTAATGTACAGTTGAATTAGGGGCATTAGTGTCCTCATTCTAGCCAATTGGGAGGACAAAGTTGTGGTTGAGAGAACTGGCCTCTGAGTCGGAAAGACCTGGATTAGAGTTCCAGATTCATCACCAACTTCTCTGCGCCTCCATTTGCTCATCTGCGAAATAGGGATGAGGTGCTTTGTTTGCAGAGTCCTGAGGACTAAACAAGGCAACCTACTTAACACCCTTAGCACAAACTCAACTCCTGTTTTTAGGTGGTATTGATTGTTGATTTTATGGATGAAAAATGTCTTTCAGATTCTGGTTCGCTGTTCTGTAGGACAGGAAAGACATACAGTGGTTTCCATATTTATTCTCTGCAGTAAAGAAAAATTATCCTGTATTCAGCATTAAAGGTTTAAAAATCTCAAAAACAACAACTTCTCTGCATCTCTAAATTCACATTAAAATTTTTCAGTGTATAGACAGAAATTATATATAGCTGTAATTAGTTAATACTATGTGCTGTTTTCAGGTTTTAGCACTGTTTGAATATGTGTGTGTGTATGTGTTTATGTATGTTTAGGAAGTAAATTAATTCATTCCTCTTTATATATAAATATAAAAATATTCATTTCTATACAAACATGAAAACAAGGAGAGACTGAATGAGTTTGACTTCATTCCCATGCCAACCTAGTATTATTGGGTGCTGAGACTAAAATCCTGGTCTCTGGAGGGTGTTCTGAGTAAGTTTGGTGTCATTTAATTCTTTGTATGACGTCTTCTTGTTGCTTGTTTGTTCCTTCCCCCACTCATCAGCGTGGGTGGAGGGCTTACCACCTGCAGGCAGAGGACTGCGTCAGGGCTGTAGATACAAAGAGGTCCATGCACCAAAGGAGCTCGGGGCACGGGCAGAGCTTCTCAGAGGGGTGTGGGTGTCAACCCTATGGTGTTTTGGAAATTTGGACTGACGTTTTTGTCATCATAAAATTGAGTGGACAATGAAGATATTCCATGGGCAGAGGCCAGTGTTGGCTGGAGATTCCAGAATGCCTCAAAGTAATGCCTGGAGTAATGCCAGTGTGCTCCTCCCCACACTGTCCTCTGACAGCCAAAGGCTGTCCTGCCTCCTGCACATCTGTTAGATGTCCCACCAGACAGTCACTGATAAGTAAAGAACCTGGTTAAAATTATCTAAGCCTAGTTCCTGAGTCTGTTTTATAATTAAACAAAAAGGCACGTGTACGTGTGTGTTTATATGTTTCATTTTATATTCATATAAATACATAAATGTTTAGTTTTTGGCTCTGAATTCTCCACCATGCAAATCAAGAGAAGATTATACTTCATTGTGTTCAGGGTTTCATTAAGAGTTTTTCTTCCATATGGGATGAATATCACCCATGGTATCTGAGTCACCTGCACAGCATGCTCTGTGGGGTCACACGGTGGGGTCCCCTGCAGCACCCATGGGGTTCCACACAGGGGGCAAATGCTGGCTGTGGCTGTATGCCTTCTGGAAGTCAGCTGGAACATTTACATGTTGAAGTATGTGTATATATATATATATATTTTTTTTTTTTATCACAAATTACTTTTGCTTTTCCTTTCTGTTACAGATAGGGCATTGTATTGATTGTGTTGTCATTGTTGAAATTATGTGCTTAGTTAGATTATCTCTGAATTTCATTTCTGGGAAGAAAAAAGAGGCATTACAGAATATCTGTTATAAGAAGGGGCTGGAGGATAAGGCATAGGGACCACTGATCTAGGGCACAGAGACAGGAAACAGATGCGTATCATGCTGGAGAGATGGGTTGGAAGGCCCCTGGCTGGGACTGGAAGCAGAGACCCTGAATACAAGACTAAAGCACATTTAATTTATTATTTTATTTTAGTTTTGAGACAGGATCTTCTGGTGTCACCCAGGCTGGCATATAGTGGCATGATCTCAGCCCACCAGTGACTTTCACCTCCTGGGCTCAAGGGATCCTCCTATCTCAGCCTCCCTAGTAGATGGGACTATAAACACATATTGTGACGCCTGGCTAATTTTTACCTTTTTTTTTTTTTTTGGTTTCACCACGTTGCCCAGGCTAGTCTCAAACTTCTCAACTCAAGTGATCCTCCTGCCTTGGCCTCACAAAGTGCTGGGATTAAGGTGTGAGCCTCCGTGCCTAGCCAAAAGCACACTTAATTTAAAATGCTATTAGCATACATATTAACTAGAAAGAAAAATATCATAAACGTTCAAATAAAAATATCTTCCAGCTTGCATCAGGAAGTGGAAAGAGTCGTGTGTTCTGAACTTGATGGTTCCTTAACTTCTACCCTGACTCTGAACCATAGTTTCCACACCTGTAAAATAACTGGGTTGGGTTCAATTTTCTCTGGTGTCTTTCTTTGCTAAAATTTTATGAGTCATCGACAGCAGCTGTCTGATAGTAAATCTGTCTCATTTTTCTTATCATGAACTTCATAAAGTGGCATGGATTTTTTTATATTATTTTCCAGTAAAAAATTTAAACACTACTTTTAAAATAAAAATTGGGCAGAAGGTGAAACAAAACCCTGTAATTCTATAAATCTGCACATTTGCGGAAATTTTACTCACCGTACAACTGCTAGGTAGAGTTTAATAAAGATGTATGAGTTTCAAATCCATGTCTACCAATCATTAGTTGTATGACCTTGCTTAACTTCTTATCTCAAAATGGGAAAAATAATTATCCCTACCTCTAGTACTATGAGATTTAAATGAGATAATGCTTCCAAAACACTTAAAACCTACCATGCCATTCAGTTTTGCAAGATGAAAAAGTTTTAGAGATCGAATGCGTAACAATGGGAATATACTTAGCACTAGTCAACTGTACACTTAAAAATGCTTAAGATGGTACATTTTATGCTATTTGTGTTTTACTACAATTAAAACAAATGAACTGACCAGTCATGGTGGCTCATGCCTGAAATCCCAGCACTTTGGGAGGCCAAGGCAGGAGGATCGCTTGAACCCAGGAGTCGCATGCCAGTCTGGGCAACATAGTGAGACCTCATCTCTGCAAAAAACTTAAAAGTTAGCTGGGTATGGTGGTGCTTGCCTGTGGTCCCAGCTACTTGGGAAGCTGAGTTAGGAGGATCGCTGAAGCCTGGGAGGCCAAGGCTGCAGTGAGCTGTTATGATGACACTGCACTCCAGGCTGGGTGACAGAGTGAGACCCTGTCTCAAAAATAAATAAATAAAATAAATTAAAAAATGGGATTGCAAAATTTATATACAAATATATGTACTAAGTGCTTCATAAATATACTGCACCTATGATTTTAATACTTATTTTTGTTTTCTGGTGGGCTCTCATGCCGCCCATACATTCCACAGACAAGGGCCAAGTCCTGGGCTAGGCTGTGGAAGTCCAGAGAAGAACATCATTGCTGACCTCAAGAAGCTAAGGCTCTGCAAGGGGAGACAGGGGAGTAAACAGCTGCCATGGAAGGTGCCAAGTGCTATGGCAGGCATGTGACCGGCAGGATATGAGGATTCACCTTCAACTCTGTGTGCTTGTTGTGGGGAGAGCCCAACGTGAAGGGTAAAGACAAAGCGGGGAAACTGCAGAAGAGGCTTCCTACAGTGCCTGGGGCCTGAGCTCAGGCGTGGAGGACACAGTGGAGCTGGCCAGGCTGAGATGGCACAATCTGGATTCTCTGACTTGATGACTGGGGAATGCTGGTTCCACATCTGCACTGAGATTCTTACGATAAGGGTAAACAAAAATCCCCTAAACAGGGCATGAGATGGTACCAGGAGTGAAAAGGCACCACCCTGTTTGCCCAAGAAAGACCAAACCCCAATAATTGGGAAACACCACCATTCCTTCCCCTAAAGCCAAGGCTCCTCCATGCGAAGGGGAGGATGGTAAGGCCCCCTGTGTGTGCTACACATGGTCCTGGCAGAGAGTGCTGTGTCCATCGCTCACCCATCCCCTGGGCCTGGCCTTCACACTGTCCGGGTTCTGTTTAGCGGGGCAGCCCCATCTACTTGCAGTTCACCAGTCACACGCAGCAGCACAGACCAGTTCCCCTCCACCTGCCTGCCACCCACACCGACAGGAGATGAGATGGGAAATAATGGGCCTTCCTCTCGCCTCCCACATGAGCGTTTGAGTTAATTCGTATCTGGGCCTCATGACTCAACATATTATTTTGTGCATTTGCTTTATCACAGACTAGTGGTTCTAATAAAATTAGTACTAGTCCACATTATCGGTTCAAAATTAGAATTACATGCACAAAACAGATACAATCTCACCCAGTCTTCTAGGGCTAAACAATGGAACTGACTGTAAAATTTATTCTTTTTTTCATCTCTGTAGTTTCATTTTCAGATTGTTTTCAGCCCTTAAAAGAACAAGACCTATTTCAACTGGATTTTCCTACAGTTCTTAGGTAAGGTGAGCATCTAATTCAGTACCCAAACTGGGACACTCATGAAAGTGAAAGGCAGGCTATTAATAGTTAAGCAAGGACAATAGCATATGCCAGAGCTGCCACAGGCAAACTGTGACAGGTGGTCACCCTGTTTTTAGGGGCAGGCTGACCCTCTTCAATAGTCATGAATTAGTCTTACTAAGCAATGCTACTTTTTCTGATGGCTTTAAAAAAAACCATTAATTTGGGGCAATCATCTCAACAAATTTGAGAAATTAAAAGGAGAAGCAAAGATATATTTACATCCAGACATATGTGATTGCTTGGGACTTCCTCTGACATGAAACTTGCAAAGTATAAGGGGAAATCTGGGCTGGCATTTCTTTATGCTTGTGACCTGGACCAAAATATGAAAATGTACTTATTTTAACCCAAGGCACTGGAAACGTTGTACAAGTAGCACTAGAGTCTCTCTTCATTCCACAAAAGTCAGATTTGAGCAAATGGAAAGTTCACCCTTTGGCTTGAAGACGGAATGTACATCAGTAAATATGAGACTGTTTTTCTAGGAAATAATGCTTATTTAGAAACATCCAGGTGTTATCCAGAGAGCCTGACCTTGACTCCAGGTTGATTCAGGTGAAACTGGCTGTCTAGTATTCCTGCCTTCAACTCTGCCACCTGCCATCCATTCTGCACTCTCCTCTAGCCAAGGAATCATTTTCCATATGAAAGCATGAGATATTTTGCTTTCAGTTTTGCTGGTGATCCTGAAACACGTGAACCTGAGGCAAAAAAAGTAAAGTGCTGTACCTTTGGTCCTTAAGCAGCAGTGATTTCTCCAAATGCGAGGGCTGCATCTAAAAGCATGCCATGGTCTCCCCGCTACCATGGCACAGGTTTGTATGAAGACCCACTGTGATAATATACAGGATGAGATAGACTTTGCTAACTGTAAAACACCACAACAATGTGAGTTATTTTTCTTGTTTGAGTGTTTCCTGGATGGAGTTGAAATATTTTGACAATCACAGATTGAACTGTAGATATCTCGCCCCGTGGATGATGAATTGTGTTTTAACAAGGCGATGCTCCACTGAGTTGTAGGTTACATATTTCTCTGTCAGAAGCAGCCCACACTGAGCAGGGTAGACAGTGGTCTCGAGTTAGGACATGTGTGGAGTCCTGGTGAGCTCTAGAGAATAAATGACCGCTAAGAAGGAAGAAAACGAGATGGTGGGAAGGAAAAAAAGAAGGAGGGAGAGAGTGGTGGGGGAAGAAGGGAGGTACAGGGAGGGAGGGGAAAAAGAAAGGAAGAAAAAGGAAAAAAAAGAAAAAGAAACGAAAGGTTCAGCAAGAACTCATGATGGTTTCAACAGCACAATTTGCAATTCATCCTAAGGGAGCTGGGGTACACACCCGCCCGTGACCATCCAAGGGAAAATCTCACTAGAATGAGGTCATCTTTCCCCTCCAAACAACCAAGACAGAAAATGGCAGGTGAATTGGAATTGCACTCCCACCTTGCAATGTGTGGATGAGATTTGATTTCTCTCCATCATGTGTGTGGTGGACCTCGGGCACCCAAGGCTGGGGTCCACACTGACGTAGACTGAAGACCCCAATAGGAAGATGGCTGAGACCTGGGAGCTGGGCGCCTCCTGCAAGGAACTGCTGATAAAAAAAAACCTTTGTCAGGGCACAGGTGATCATCTTTTATCAAAATTGTTGTCCCTCCTATCTCATAACAAGGCTGCCCGTGTTGTGTGTGCGTGCGTGTGGAGGGTGCGTGCGTGCTGCTGAGCGGGTGCATGCCTCCGTGTGTGTTTGATGTCTCATCTGGTGTGATTAAGGGAGAAAAGGGGTGGGGGGACTGTTCTTTGTTTATTTTGCAGATAAATCTCATCTTTAATCCGGATGCACAGCAATGTCTTGTGCAAAGGAAAGGAAGCCCCCTACACCACCCCCTGACATCCATATAAATCACAGGTTTTATTCCTCTGCTGTGAGGGGGCACTGCAGAATGGAGCAACGTTGCAGACTCTCATTGGGTGATGCTTCATTACTTGGTGGAAAATCCCCAGGGCCAAAACGTTATTTAAATGTGCTATGAAAATAAATGTGATTTATATATGTGTCGTCTGCTGAGACGTTCTTCTCTGTTACTGCAGGTGCTGTCGTGCATCAGGATTAGCGCCTCAATTTATCGCCGGTTCAAGCTGCACACATGCTCCGTGACAGGGTGTCGTCCGCATCCCCGAAAGTTCCAGGAAGGAGACGGTGTTTGCTGAGTGGTGGGCTTTAGATATTTAGCAGTGTGGTTGGCTTTTATGGGCTGAGAATGTGTGCGTGTGTGAGCGTGTGCGTGCTCATGCATGCTGGTGTTGAGCCTGGGCCATGGTTTTGTTTGAAAGGTGCAGGGAACAGACACTTTGTACTCAGATGCATCAATTTCCAATGGCAGCAGAATGCTGTTTCTGGTTGAAAGAGAAAGAAGAAAGCGAAATCTTCATTTCAGCTTAGGACTGGGGCCCACATGTTTAGCTCAAAGTGAGTGGAAATCTCTGAAAAGCAGGTTTGGGCTAATGAATGTCAGCAGGCCTTCAATGTAAATGGGATTTGAGTAGCAGAAAGGAGTGTTGTTGCGATGTTTCCAATACCAAAGAAAGATATAGAGGGGCAAGCCTTGTCTTAAGGGGATGAAGAAGGTCCCTCCAGCTGCCCAAGTAGAGCCTTTTCCAGTGGGCTTTCAGACACTCAGAAAACATGGCTCCTACCACATGCCACGGGGCACGAGACCATTGCTCCAGACAAGTAAACCTGAGGCGGGGGGAGGTGGCAAAGCTGCAACCAGACACCACGAATGCGATATTCTACAATACAGAACATGCCACATCAGTCCTCACCACAGACTTGCCTCTGTGCCCCTCATTTTAAGGATGACAAAACTGAGGACCACAGAGGTCAGTATCTCAGAGTCTGGAACTCTTCATCCCTGGAGAATCCAGGCCTTCTGCTTCTGGAATCCTTCTTTGGGCATTCTTTAAACTGGTAGCAACTCGTGTCTTGCCAGTCTTGTCTCTGGCTCCCCTACTCTGTTTTTCTTCAAGATTAAGGGTTTAAATGATATCTAAAGTAGGACCTACCTAGAAAAAAGACCTACATACAATTACTTTCAGATTAATGTGGGGAAGCAAACAAAGGAACTTACGAATATATTCTATTAGGCTGTTATTTTAAATAAGCAACGGTCACTCTGGAGCCCTAATGGGAAACCTTAAGAAAAACCTTTTTATTTTGAAATAATTTCAAATCCATATAAAAATTTCAAAAATAGTGCCAGGAGTTCCAGTACATTTTTCTTCAGCTTCCGTGTTTGCTTTATCATTCTGTGTGTGTGTATGTGTGTGTGTATTTCTTTTCTGAATGGCTTCGGGATACACTATACACATTCTACCCCTTTACCCCTAAATACATCAGTACACATTTCCTAAATTCATTTACACAACCACAGTACAGTTATCAAATCCAAGAAATCAACATTGCTATAGTATTATTATCTAATTTATAGACCTTGTTTGAACTTCAGTAAATGTCCTACTAATGTCCTTTCTAGCAAAAAAAAAAAAAAAAAAAAAAAAAAAAAAAAAAAAAAAAAAAAAAAAGAAAAAAAAAAGGAGAAAAAGAAAAAGTTTGTTTTCCACTTACTTTGGGATTGTGTGAAACTCGTGTCTCATATATGGGGACTTATGTGAGAGGGTTGAGTGTGCTAAAGTTTTAGGTTGTTAAACTAAAAACTAAACCTTACCTTAAAAATATACATATGTTATATCTATAGTATCTTCACCTTGATAATTCTTCTTTGATAATTATGATTAAATGTCCATAATGGGAAAATTCAGAATCTTTATATCTGTGAACCAAAAAATAAAACCAGATTCTGCATTCCTCGTGCATTTCAATTCGGTGTAAGTCTCTTCAATATCTGCTTGGTTGGGAGCTGTGCCTTTCTACTTGCCTGCTCACAAGATTTCTGAAAGTCTTGGTGATAGCTTTGGCTCTGAATCCAGACTGAGTGAAACAAAAGTCCAAAGCGTGTTTTGGCAAAGGGTGGTGAGCAAGGGTGATTGGTCTATAAATGTGTTTCAGTGATGCTCAGTTCCTGGAGGAACGTGATGCTGGAGGCGCCCCTCGCTATAGCTGCGAGGAGGTCATCGGCTCCTGTGATCACATTGTATGTCCCAAGACCCAGGGAGAGGCAAGTCACGAAATGAGAAGACAACATTGCTGGAGGAGTTGGTGTTTTCCACCGAGGAGGATTAGTGAAACACCTTTATAATGCTGGTGTTGACAGACGGGGCTAACGTGGCTTTTATAGGCTATCAACTGAGTTATATCAGACTTCTCCTGTGGGTAGCAGTTATGTTTCAGCCGACATGATTTGACTTGTAGTTTATCCAAATCGGTGTAATAATAAGCTAGGTTATAAGGGCCTTTACTTTGCCATATATGCTCAAATATAGTAAACTTGTTAGAAAACCAAGCAAATAAGGGCTTCTGTTTCTCCCACTGGAGCCCACTGAGGGTGTGAGAGTAATCGACTTGTTTCCCTCCAAGACCTATCCATCCAGAAGGTCTGTAAAAGCTCTTTATTCCTCATAGGGAAATAATTTTAGTCTTAGGAAGGAAACACATGGCTTGCTTCTTACAGCTTCAAGCTCCGTCTTGCCAGCTGCATTTATTTCTCTTGGCCTGGCACTAATGAAAGGAGACTTTGATGAGCTGTTTGAGTGGTCACTCCAGAGAGAGGGATGCAGAAAGTCTCGACTTTTTGGAAGGTGCTCCTTTCGAGAACATTTCTGCCTTATCTCTAACACACATCCCAGAGAGATATCCTTGGCTTTTGATGAAAAGCTCACAGGGCCCGATTTACCTTCAGAATCGTTTTCTGTGGGTTGGGCTTCTTGGAAAAATGATCTTGGGAAGGTAAAGTAGCTTCCACCTTTGGCTGCCTTGTGTATCTCCCACTCCCTGCTGGGCCTGGTGTACTTTAAAGAAAATTCCTGCCTTCTTTATTTAAACTTTTTTTTTTGAGGTGTTAGCAATCTGTCTTACGTTCTCCTGCCCCTGCTGGGATTTATGATCCAGTTCGTATTTTACTACACGATCTTGGCAGGCTCCCCTCGTTGAAATTCAAACCGAAGCAACTCGATGGGGGAACAGACATAAAAATATTAATTTGGTAGATATTAAAAAAAATCACACTGGTTATAAATCAGGGGCTGTCCACTGGTTCCTTTCATCATCTAAATGGTCCTTCTAACCAGACTACAAATCTTACTGGAAAGGAGGAGGGGGTTTGGAAGGCGGGGGTCCCCTTCCTGAGGCTTTGGAGACAGCTTACATCCAACACTTCCTCAAACCTGGCTTTGTTTTCTAAAGGTAATAAAAAGTGAGTACTTCTGGTACAGGCGGGCTAATTAGCTGGCCTCACAGAACAGACTTGGGGCTTATAAGAAAGTTGGCTTGGTCTGAAAGAAGTCAGGTTGTGGAAATGTCTAAATGTTGATTTAAAATAAGGCTGGGGAGACATAAGATGTGTGCTCTGCTGTGGAGGAGGACTCATCTGCACTCACCAGCAGTGGAGCACTCAGTGATGCTCTGCAGTGGAGCACTAAAGAGGCAGGGGGCCCACTTTGTTAGGAGGTGGTGTATGGAGAAGGGATGATGCAAGGTTGAGCTGGTAAAGGCCAGGGGTAGCAGACCATGGCTCGTATGTACCCATGACCGAGCCTGAGGATGGGACAGCGTGCCTATGTCTCTACTGACACCTCCCATGCCAGCCTCAGATTTTCATAGGGACCCATAACTAGATAGAACCAGGGGAGGGAGGTCAGTTACATTCCTGTTGGGTAGAATTAAGAAAAAGTGGCAGAGAATTTCTCTTCCTGTAATGATATTTTAATGGACTCTTTCATTTCCATCTTATGGCTGATCTTTACCATTAAAAGACTCTTGATAGGTACTTTAAAATTTCATGAAAACTCCAGGAATTGGTTTTAAAAAACTGTGGATGGTTGGAAGGCTAAATACTTCTATAAAGAGATGCTAATTAAAAATAGAAAGCTGTCCTCATTATATTTTGCATATAGCCTTATATGCAAAAAAGTATGTAGCCATGATGGAAAATTCGTTAGTATTCTAGAAGTCCAAAGCTCTATTTAGCGGCAAACATTTTAATAAAGCAAATGAACCCCAAAGCCAACCCCACTAGGCCTATTGTTAAAGTGCATGATATCATGAAGCTCCAAGCACATCTACATCTTGAGATTTAAGGAGAAAGAAAATTCAGTAACTGGAAAAGGGGCAACAAGTTTTCCATAAAAATCAAAGCAAGTTCTTGATTCAGAATATTAGCTTGACAGCAGGAAGAGAAAAGGTTGTAAACCAATGCTTTTTTTTTAAAGGGAAAATATTTCTAACTAACAATTGGTTCATATTACTTATCTGCCATCTTTATAACAGCATTAAAGCAGGGGTCTCATTTCTGCCTGAACAGTATAATGATGAAAATTATTTCATCTTAAACAGAGATTTTTCTACTTGGTTACCATGCAATCTAATACTGACAGTGCCTTGGACTTGAAAAATGATATTCTCATCTTCAAGAAATAGAAGGCGGAAGAAGGCACAGTTATTCCGAGCTTTACTCTAAAGCAATTATGAGCTCTTCACAACTCTCAGACAAGAATTGATTTCTATTTTTAGATTATTAAGCTGTGGGTGCAAGGAAGTCAGAATATGTGACCTAGTTTTGACCTTCTAGATTGAATTCCTCTTGAATTGATTCAATATTGAAAAGGAAAACTTTTAAAATGCATTTCTGCCTTATATTCTCCCCAAATTCTCTTTATTTATTTCCCATCTTTACCAAAACCTTCATGTTCATAAAGACAGATGAATAAGTAGGATAGTGAGGATAGTGAGTGTGGGGTACTGGAATAGAACACAAACACATCTGAATTAATGAATTAGTTGTCATGTCCTAAAGAAACTCAGAAATAAGGAAAACCTCCAAAAGGTGATGATGTTATGTTTGATGCTTTTGTTGCCATCATCAATGTGCTCCCTCTCATGCATGCAGAGGGGTCTAGCAACTCGCACTGTGGGCAGTCATATCACTAGTCATTTTGGGAAATAGTGTTTACATATACATTTATGTCCTAAACTGGATTGCCCCAGGAAGCCTAGAAGGGTCCTCTGGCTAGATTAAGGGCCCTTCCGAAGAGGCAGAAAGACCACTGCTTCCTTCTCTGACGCCTTCAAATAGCTCAGACGTGGTCAAATTGGGCCAGCTTCCAATTTTAGTACTGTCTGGAGTGTAGACTTTGGAGCCCACCAGCTTTCTCCCACCCCAACGTGGGCCATTGATGAGGCCAACACCCTCACTGTTCCTCAAGAACATGTGTTCATCCCTGCCTTCCTTCACCTGGATTCTTCTATAGGATGTTCTCTACTGCTGCTCCAGCTCTCAACTCTTTCCAGAATCTTCCATGTGCTTCCCCTGACCATCCACCTCAGCTTTTGCTCATGCTGCTCTCTTTGCAATCTCTGTTGTGTTTCTGGAAGGGCCTTTCTGGTTTGGCACTCAATAATCATAAGGCACTCTCTTCAAATGTGCCCTTTTCAACCAGAGATAACCTCACTTCTTTGAGTCTCAGGTTTGCCCTTTCAAAATGATCACATATGCAGGGTTGTTGTGAAGATGAAATGGGACAGAGCACAAGGCCTGGCCCACAGCATGTGCTTAATAAACACCCCTGGCTTCTCCTTTCTTCCCAGGGGACCATGTCATGTTTCTCCTGTCTTCCTTTGAATTTAACAGGTTTGTTATTGTTGAGTGGTTAAGCAAAAATTGAGCCACTCTGCGTTATTATACTTTATAATATGCAGATGATACTTTTCATTAGCTTTTTAGAATGGGATGGTCAAAATGCTTGGGTAGGGACAAGCCTGGTCTGATGTAGGCTAAGAGAAGCCATGCCTGAAAGGGAAGTAATGAAAAGTTAGCGACTCATGGCAGAACACTTCACAGTCCTGAATGCCAGGGTTAGAGGAATCTTGGAGATGAGCCGATCCAAACTTCTCCTCTTCCTGGGTACCTCCATTCTCTGGGATGAAATGTGGCAGGGATCCGCCTCAGTAGTTGGAATGAAGCAATCACATACTCAGTAAGTAGAGAAATGAGATTAAGATAAGAACAAGGCCCCCCTGGAGATGTTAATGCCTCCTCCTGGCAAAAATGAGGGGACCCTGGAACAGATTAATTGGAAATACTGAGCTAATTATTAACCCTAAACAAGAGCGGTAACTCCTCCCTGTGCAACGCTGGTCCCGAAGGCGTCTTCTGGGAGAGCAAAGCTTTAGAAAGAGATATCCCTACCAGCCTGTGAAGTGGGCACACAGCCAGCCCTGTGATGACGCAAGAAAGAACCATCTCAGCTAAACAGACCTCTTGCCAAAAGCAAAGACCAGAAATCTCAACTCATATTTAACTTTTGTTGTATTTGGTTTTAAGTGAAAGCAGACTGAAGTACAATGTGTGTGCATACATAAAGCCTAGAACATTAGTACAGACAGCTGGCAAATCGTTAATTAACAGCAGTGATGATCTTCAAATAGCCCTCTGGGGAGGCCAGAAAAAGAGGAAGTTCCCTGGACCTGGTTGCAGTTTTGCCCATGACCTGAATTCATCCTCATTAAAAAGAAAAAAAAAAAAAAAAAAAAAAAAGACGGGATGGAGAAAGGAGAAAAAGCCACAGAGATGCCACCTTAACACCTTCTACCCCCTTCTCTCCTCACCCAGAGAGAACAAACAGTGAACGAGCCATACCACCCCTCTGTCTGCAAGGCGTCCCCCAAACCAGACAGACGCCAAATGAGCTGTGGGCACGTGAGACTGTGCCCAGCACAGGATAATTGTGCCATAAATATCATTAAAGTCAGCAGGAGGACCATTATGGAGAAAACCAAACTTAAAAAAAAAATTAGTACTACTGAAGAAAATATCATACATTCTTTTTATTTCAGTCTAATTTTGTTTACATGATTCATACAGTTTCCAAGAGTATCCCTGGAGAACATTAGGCTGGCACCACATGCATAAACATTCATATATAACATGTAAATTAGAAACAATCTCAGGATTTATATAGAAATTACAGCCACTTCTAGCAAATTAATTCAATGACAGAAAAAGGGTTACTGTCTCTCTTCAAATCAAGAGGGGGAAATATTGGGCAAAGCAGATTTATTTATTCCAGAGGCTTGTTCCTTGCCAGGAGCTGATGTCCCCTTGGCCTGGAGATTTCCATTTTTTTTTATTGGATATGTATTGGTGATTGAATTTACTTTGAATACAGGAGCAGTCAATGAGGACCATAATGGGCTGTTTTAAGTTATAGCATAGCTAATACAGTCATAAAGTCAATTAGGCTAGAAGAGTTTGCAATAGGGAAATGATGGAAGAAGGCAAGTTAAAATATTCAAGATTATTGAATCTTAAAGCTACAAAGCCCCAAGAGTACAAACTTACCATTTCATAGATGAAAAAACTGAGCCCCAGAGAAGATGTAGTCCGCCCAAGAAAACAAAGAAAATGATTTATAAAGTCAAACCAGAAACTGAGTTTTCTCCTCTGTAGTTAGGTGCCCTGAACACTTCATGAAGTCCCTCATCTTCGATATTAAAATAGAATGGGCAAGTGACATTTTCTTGGAGAATTTTGTGCTGAGCTCTTTTGTTGGTGATGTTGCTACTAGGAACTGTGGCAGACTGTCAAAAGGCCCCAATTCTTCAACTTCCCTGTGTGTCCTTCTCAATGTGACTTTGTAGTCCTTGAATCTGGGCTGGGCAAAGACACAAACTTGCTTTGGCCAACAGAAGGCAATGAAGTGTCAGCTGAGTCCAGACTCCAAAGAACCAAGCAAGTTCCACTGTGCTTTCCCCTGCTGGCCATGGCTCTGTGCCTGGGCTAACCTGCTAGAGGGATGGGAAGACTCACAGGTAGGCTTGCCAGATTTAGTAAATATTTGGGATATACTTACACTAAAAAAGTATTTATTGTTTATCTGTAATTCCAATGTAACTGGGTGTACTGCATTTTATCTGTCAACTATACACATAGAAGATCTCCTGGACACATAGTTCTGTATTAGTCAGCCAAGCCTAACCCCTAAACATATGAGTGAGCCTGGCCAAAATTAGCAGATATATCTTCCCAATCCCTGGTTGATGACAAGTGCACAAGTGAGCCCAAATGACATCATCAGAACTGGCCTTAGACTCAGTAACAAAAATCAGTATTGATGGACATATGACACTGAGGTTTGGTGGCTGTTTTTTACACAGTATTATTGTGGCAGTAGCTGACTAATACAAGCACCATCAGTATAAAAAATGTTCTAGGAAAATAAATTAGATTGGGCTTCAGATGAGGGTGATCTAATTGTTGTGATATCTCCTATGTATTCTATACAGAAATAGCAGGAAAGCAATATCTTGACATGCATTCCAATACTACAAAATCCAGCATAAATACACATTAATAGATGTATCGTGTGCGTATTTCTGCCTTTCTGGGGCCTTGCAATTGTTCTGGCATTTTGTTTTAAATGACCCAGTTTGAGGTTTTACATCTTTGTTAGAGAAGAAAATGCCAGAATGACACAATGTAGCCTTTTCAACTTCCTCTAGCCCTTTGATACATTCTCTCTGGATTAGTGTTTCTTCTACTGTTTCTTTTCTGCTTTTATATATCCCCTTTCTCACCCTTCAGGGAGATGGATGATTTAAGTGAAGGCTGGTTCTCCCTGCCCTGTAATTGTGCTTTATCTCCACTCATGGTTACATTTCCAAAGCTCAGATTCATCTATCAGAGGCCCTGAACTATGTATCTTGTCGTTGTATTATGTTGGTGCAAAAGTAATAGCAAAAACACAATTTCTTTTGCACCGAGGTTGGTGCAAAGCCAATTATATAAACCTATTATATAGGTTTATAATACTTTGTACTTTTCAAAGCACATTCACATTTATTACTTCACTGATTCCCCAAAATCTCCCCATGAGAACAATCGGGCCAGGCATTGGTATCTCCCTTTGCAGATGAGGAAACTGAGTCTCAGAGAGTTCAAATGATTTTCCCAAGGTCACACAGCCTATCTAATGGAAGAATTAAAACTAGAACCCAGATTCTTGTCTCCTAAACTGGGACTCTATCCGGTATCCTCTGCTGACTCCTTCATTCTGGGGCTTTGGCTAACTGATGTCATCGCCAGGTGTTTGATGAGTACCTGAATAATATTTCTGTCTAGGAGTGATTCGAGTGGAAACAGGGCATTCTTAAAGAGGCCATTAGAAATCCCCAGACCTCCACTAACAGGTTTTGGTGCAGATGACTGACGACTGTATAAATGCCTTCACCTTGTAACAGCCGGTCTCAGCCTCCAGAACAGAGTCCTACATTGTGGATTAATCACTCCATATCTGTTTCAAAATCATGTTATGGTCTTTTAAAGGTATGTTTTAAGATGTAATGTTCTGCACAGAGGCATGGTCCATTTAAAAGCAGTGCTGCTTGAAGGTTGCTGGTTGAGGAGAACAATTGAATGCAGGTGAAGGGAAAAGTACCAGGAAACGTCTTTTTCTCTGAATCTATAAAGCAAAGGCATAAGCCACCCACCAAAATGTTATACTTGCCTTGATTCTTGTTTTTCTTTTTAGAGATGTCATCTTGCTAGGTTGCCCAGGCTGGACTCGAACTCACGGGCTCAAGTGGTCGATCTGTTTCAACCTCCTAAGTAGCTGGGAGTACAGGTGCATATCACCATGGCTGGCAACTTGCCTTGATTCTTTGCTTCATCTGAATTATGGAAGATTGGCGATATTATCATTGGTCTCAGTGGAACAACTATCCTGATTTGCCTCAGACTGAGAGATTTCTTAGCATGTGGGGCATTGAGTGCTAAAACTGAGTCAGTCCCAGGTAATGCTTGGTCACCCTATCCCATCCTTTGCACAGCCCTTTGAGGCAAGCTGACGAACACGCCTTTCTCCTCCACCAAGAGGCAACTCATGTCTCCCACCCTATCCATCCTAAACAAAAGGATCCTTGTACAGGGGAAATACACAATATGGATGTGCTGAAGTAATACAAGAAAGAATGACATGCCCTGGTCCCCCAGAACTGGTCTGTAACCAACCAGAAAAGAGGACTGGCTTGGGAATTAGCAGAAAAGCTCAATTATTAACTTTTGTGTTAACTTCTGCCAAGCGACTAATTTACTGCCACTTGCTTTTCCTGTCTGTAAAGAGGAGCAGTAACTAGAGGTCTCTAAGCTTTCTTCTCCATTATACACTCCAAAGCTTCATTGTATAGGAACCAGTACAGTGCCTCCACCCTGCCCGAACTCATTGTATCCTAAAGTCCCAGGAATTGCTCACCAAGCCATCTTGGAGGCCTCTCTTTTAGCTCAGCCCAAATAACGAACCCCAGCTCAGGGTAAGACGTGGGACAGAGTCTCAGGGCTTTTGTTCAAGGGTAGACCCTTTAGTTTAGTGCTGTCTGATAACATTTTCTGCAGTGATGAAAATGCTCTGCATTTGCACTGTCCAATATGGTAGCCATTACTCACATGACTCTATTTTAAATTTTTTAAAATGAAATTGAAATTTTAGTTCCTGAGTCAGAATAATCACATTTCTTTTTTTTTTTTTTTTTTTTTTTTTTTTTTTTTTTT